>NC_091952.1:17835115-17902615 GCF_031021105.1 Erythrolamprus reginae
CTCACATTTTGAAATCCCTCACCATAAAGGCCTGGTTTGGCCTTTCTCTCCTAGGTTTTGAGAGAGCAGTTTCCATCTGGCAGATTCGGAAGCCATATTGTAAGCGAAAGTTGGAGTCTGATGGCCCCAATGACTTTGTTTACTTTCTGGTTATTATTTTGATGGTATCAATTTTGTTTATATTACAGGCAGATTTATTTATGGTTTCTGAGCATGTCGCTTCTGTGTTTTACGCTGATCTTGATTGTTAGCTGCCCAGAGCCTTGGGGAGATTGGTGGCGTACAAGCAAGCAAATAAATAATGTTTACTGTAGATAAGTCAATATGCCATAAATTAAGTTTTCCCCATCGTTTTGATCAAGGGGATCTATCTTTTCAAAGTGTCTTCATTTTAGGTTATTTCATACAGTATATTGCTCCCAATATAGATTTCATCGTTATGAGCTGCTTACAAAATTCAGTTGCAGCGACTAAGGAGCTCTATGGGGAAGAAATTTAAAATGTTAAAGATGAAATGTATTAACACGCTATTAAGCAATCAAAAGCGAGTGATTGATCTTTATTGTCTTACAGAAATATCTTTGCAAATAAACAAGATTGTTGGGGTTTTTTAGCAACTCATTTGAGCTGCTCAATCTATTTTGCGCGAGGCTCTATTGTTTTTCTCCCCACCCTCTTCATTTCCGCCTGCTTATGCAGAAGCCTGAATGTTAACATCTATAATTTAGGAGAATATCTGGACTCTGATCTTGGAACAAGGAAATAAATAGACATCCTGTCATTAGCACCAATTAAACCCAGATCAGAGTTTTAATGATTGCGGGATTATGTGCCCCTCTTTGCACGCTATCAGCCCAAGTGTGCATTTCATTCAAAAGCATCAAATCTGATTAAAACCCTCCCAAAGAATTATGTATGTATGCCTTGGCTGAGCATCGTACAGTTTCATATGCAAATGAAATGGGGTCAGATCAAAAACTTCAGAAGAGAAGGATTTAGGGGTAGTGATTTCTGACAGTCTCACAATGGGTGAACAGTGCGGTCGGGCGGTAGGAAAAGCAAGTAGGATGCTTGGCTGCATAGCTAGAGGTATAACAAGCAGGAAGAGGGAGATTGTGATCCCCTTATATAGAGCGCTGGTGAGACCACATTTGGAGTACTGTGTTCAGTTCTGGAGACCTCACCTACAAAAAGATATTGACAAAATTGAACGGGTCCAAAGACGGGCTACAAGAATGGTGGAAGGTCTTAAGCATAAAACGTATCAGGAAAGACTTAATGAACTCAATCTGTATAGTCTGGAGGACAGAAGGAAAAGGGGGGACATGATCGAAACATTTAAATATGTTAAAGGGTTAAATAAGGTTCAGGAGGGAAGTGTTTTTAATAGGAAAGTGAACACAAGAACAAGGGGACACAATCTGCAGTTATTTGGGGGAAAGATCAAAAGCAGCCTGAGAAAATATTATTTTACTGAAAGAGTAGTAGATCCTTGGAACAAACTTCCAGCAGACATGGTTGGTAAATCCACAGTAACTGAATTTAAACATACCTGGGATAAACATAGATCCATTGTAAGATCAAATGCAGGAAATAGTATAAGGCCAGACTAGATGGACCATGAGGTCTTTTTTTGCCGTCAGTCTTCTATGTTTCTATGTTTCTAAAAAATGAGTTATATTACCGGCACCTTCTCTCACTTGTGGTGGTCTTGCCCCAAAGCCAGGTGTGGGCTGCTCCTCGGACAGGGGGGAACGCAGTGGGGTAGCAAAAATGGATCTCCATCCCAGAGCACCCAATTGCATTGAAAGCATAAGCCATGCCCACAGTGTGGTAGTAAAAAATTTGGTAGCCCCTTACTGCCCAAAGCGAAAGGATTTTGGAACACAATACATAGGTGGCTATTAGAAATTATAAAGGAGGAAATTGAATTCACCCCTGAAGGCATGCTATTAGGTGTAGGGAAGAAAATATACTCCAAAAAACCCTCAATATCTAATGACGCATATAACAACTGCTGCTAGAATATCCTATGCCCAACTATGGAAAAATCAAAAACTATGGACCCCATCATTAAACAATACAATAGATAAAATCTACAAATGTGTAGAAATGGAAAAAATAACTATGGAAATTAAGGGAATTAAAAATAAAGAATTTGATGAGATATGGAACAATTGGTACAGATGGATTGAGGATAGAAACAAGGTAGTATTATTGATTGATTGATTGATTGATTGATTGGACTTTTATGCCACCCCTCTCCAAGGACTCGGGGCAGCTCACAACATACAGCAAAACAATATAAAACATTTTAATCCAATTAATTACTTTAATTTTTTTTAAAAAAACCAAAATCATAAAAAACAGTCGTTTCATTCAATCCACTTTCTCTCAACAAATTCATTGGCCAGGGAGCAAGGATCAAATAGCCCCAAGCCTGGCAGCATAAGTGAGTTTTAAGACTCGTATGGAAGGTGAGGAGGGTGGGGGGTAGTGTGAATCTCCAGGGGGAACTGATTCCAGAGGGTCGGGGCTCCCACAGAGAAGGCTCTTCCCCTAGGGTCCGCCAAATGACATTGTTAGGTGACAGGACCTGGAGAAGGCTGACTCTGTGGGACCTGACCGGTTGCTGGGATTCATGCGGCAGCAGGCGGTCATGTAGGTATTCTGGCCTGATGCCATGTAGGGCTTTGTAGGTCATAACCAACACTTTGAATTGAGTCTAGAAACCAATTGGCAGCCAATGCAGATCGCAGAGTGTTATATAATAGATATAAATATATAGTTGTATTAATATTATTGACAGTAAAGAAAGAAAAGGAAATAAAAGATAAAGGGAATGCGTGAAGGGAAGAAAACGATAAGAAGGATAGAAGGAAAACAGAGGGAAGAAGGGAAGAAGATATTGGAGAGAGAGGGAATAAGAGGGAAAGAAGGGGAAAGGTTGGGGTAATAGAGTCCGTCTAGCCATCGGCTAGGATCATGAATATTTACGACGTCCATTACCATGATGATGTTCGAATATTATTTCCCATCTTGTAGGTTTTGTTTCTATTTTATATTTGGGATTGCTTGTTCTCATCGTCAAATGTTGTAGGTAGAATGTAGAGATGATTTGTAACAGTTTTTTGTGTTTATTTATCTTTTGTCTTTTGATGAAGGATTTTTGGTGAAATGTTGTGTTTTATGGTATTAATAAATATTTTCTTTTGATTTAGCCATTTGTACCACTTGTCCCAGTGTCATCTTTATCTTGTAGCTCCAAGATTAATTTAGCCACTTCAGCGTGTTCCATAGTTTTATTCAGTAAGTTTAGTATAGTTGGACTTCCTTTTTGATATACTATAGTATTTCTATGCCACCCAACTCCTGAAGGATTCTCGATGGCTTACAACAGGAAAATAGATGATACATGGTGACAGATGATAGATGATAGATAGATAGATAGATAGACAGACAGACAGACAGACAGACAGACAGACAGACAGACAGACAGACAGATGATTGATAGATGATAGATTGATAGCTGATAGAGGATAGAGGATAGATGATAGGTAGGTAGGTAGGTAGATAGATAGATAGATAGGTGATTGATAGATGCTAGATGCTAGATAGATGATAGATAGATAAATAGATAGGTAAGATAATAGATGATAGATAATAGATGGATAAATGGATGCATGATAGGTGATAGATGATAGATAATAAAGCAAGGAAAGAAGAAAATGAAAAGAAAGAAAGATTCTATAAAATAGAATAGAATAGAATAGAACTTTATTGGCCAAGTGTGATTGGACACACAAGGAATTTGTCTTGGTGCATATGCTCTCAGCGTACATAAAAGAAAAAGATACATTTGTCTTAATAAGGACAAAAATAAGAAACTTTCATAGAGCAGGGGGGGAAACCTTATAAATCAAGGTGGCAGAATGTTGTGTAGATTTTCCACTTTGGCAGGCAGTTTTAAAAATATTTTAAAACAAAGAATTATTTTATTATGTTTAAAACTGAATGAGAAAGTGAAGTTGATTCTATCTTTTTTTTTTCTGGCTGGAGTGTCTAAAACTTTCTAGATTAGAGAGTAATCACATTCTGCTAGAGAATGGTTTAAGTATGAACTATGATGTTTCTTCTGCAAACAGTATGTGTCAAAGGCAAACATTTGACTCATTAATAATAACTGGGACTGTGGCTGAAGAAGAAAGTAAGAACTGTATAATAGCAACTCTGAAAGTTCACGGCTTTTCTACTGTGAAACATGTACCTGAGATGAAATTATCCATTATTATATACAAGTACTTTGGTTTTGATGGAAAAAGTTCAATTTTGGAAAAAAATCCCTGAGAGATATTTATTTTGCTTCTCTCCCTCTAATGAATAAAGTTCACCAAGGGGATTATTTTGCTCTTTATTTTGTCTTTTTTGGTCCAGATGCAACCACCTTATAGCTTATGTATAAATATCAGCAACTGAATTAAACCCTAAGGACAGTCTAGACCAGGGGTGGGGAATTAATTTTGCCATGGATCCACATGAGAAATTGGGATGGTTTTAGAGGACCGGGCTAATATAATTAACTCAGTTCTACCCAATACTGTAAAGACCCAGACCTTGGCCTGACCTCAACACCCAGTCCCACTCTACAGACCCCTAATTGTTTGCTTTATGGCAACACGGTGCACCACAGTCACTGTGCTGGAGTGTTTGCTTGGTTTCTGTGCTCAGCCGCTCTTGGTAGGAGATCGGAGTCCGCTCCAATGCGAGGATGAAAGAGCTCACCATGTCTGCCGGGACTCCTCCGGTTCCTGATTTCCTAATGATTCATCAGGAAAGCAGGAACCAGAAGAGTCCTGGCAGACATGTTGAGCTCTTTCATCCTCGCACTGAAGCGAACCCCAACCTCCGTGGACCGGACACAGATAGCAGGCAGGCCGGTCACAGACAGCGGTGGGCCGGATGTGGCCCATGGGCCACCCCTTGCCCAGGTCTGGTCTAGACTATGCAAAACATTCAAAGGAGATACACTGCAGGGTGGGAGTCTGAGTGTATATCAACAATCTCTCTTTGAATCGTTAAAGCAATGATTCTAGAAACTGATTCTGCTCTAGACTATCTCTTCAAACTCTATGTTGGGACAGAATGAGTAGCTCCCCAACCCCCTCACACCTACTATGCATGCATTCTTCAGAGGGTTAAATGCAGAATGCCATACACGAGTGCGAAGAGTATACAACTTTTGTCATGGGTCTAAGAGATTAAAATATCTTAAGTGCCCAGTTAAGCCATGCACATATCTATACTGAACTGGTAAGAATATGCTTGATGTAGATGACCACTGAAGTACAAGATTAATAATAATAATAATAATAATAATAATAATAATAATAATAATAATTATTATTATTATTATTATTATTATTATTATTATTTATTAGATTTGTATGCCACCCCTCTCCGAAGACTCAAGATTAAGAGAAGACAGAGGTAAATTATTTATTTATTTATTTATTTATTTATTGATTGATTGATTGGATTTGTATGCCGCCCCTCTCTGTGGACTCGGGGCGGCTAAAACAGTGATAAAAACAACATGTGACAATCCAATACTAAAACAGCTAAAAACCCTTGTTATAAAACCAATCATACATACAAACATACCATGCATAAATTGTAGAAGCCTAGGGGGAAAGAATATCTCAGTTCCCCCATGCCTGATGGCAGAGGTGGGTTTTAAGGAGCTTACGAAAGGCAAGGAGGGTGGGGGCTATTCTAATCTCTGGGGGGAGTTGGTTCCAGAGGGCTGGGGCCACCACAGAGAAGGCTCTTCCCCTCATCCCGCCAAACGACATTGTTTAGTTGACGGGACCCGGAGAAGGCCCACTCTGTGGGACCTAACTGGTCGTTGGGATTCGTGTGACAGAAGGCGGTCCCGGAGATAATCTGGCCTGGTGCCATGAAGGGCTTTATAGGTCATAACCAACACTTTGAATTGTGACCGGAAACTGATCGGCAACCAATGCAGACTGCGGAGCGTTGGTGTGACATGGGCATATTTAGGGAAGCCCATGATTGCTCTCTCAGCTGCATTCTGCACGATCTGCAGTTTCCGAACACTTTTCAAAGGTATTCCTGTATTTGTATCATGTGCAAAAAAGGGCAGCAAGAATGATCAAGGAAATGGAGCACCTCCCTTATGAAACCAGGTTGCAACGCCTTGGTCTCCTTAGCCTTGAAAGATGGCATTTAAGATGTGACTTGATCAAAGTGTATAAAACCATGCATGGGATAGAAAAGGTGGATAGAGAGAAAAAAGTCAAGGAACACATGTTATTATGTGGAAGCATACTGAATAATTAAAAAAACCCTCTTCAAATGTAAAAAAAGAAGGCAGAATCTGATGACAGAAAGCCCTTGGACGTGTTGACCACGTCATGCTGTGGAATTTGTTTAGGAAAATGGGAATCTCAGATCATCTCATTGTCTTTGTATTAAATCTAAGCATCAGCCAGGAAGTCACACTATGGACAGAATGTGATGAAGCAGACTAGCTGCAGATTGTCAGAGGAGTGAGAGAAGGATGCTTACTCTCCCTTTACTTATTTATCATAGATGCAGGATATTATTGTGGGAAGCTGGCTCAGAGGAAGATGAGTATTGTTTTAAAATTGGAGGAACAAACATAAACACTCTGCCTTATGCTGACGACACTACTCTGATGACTAAATATGCAAATGATCTGTAAGCTTTAGTCATAAAAGACAAGGCGCACAGTGAAAAAATAGGGCTAAGATTAAATATAAATAACTATAACTGGCACCACCAGTTTTAGAATTGATGAAGATATCGAAATGGTGGATAGATCCTGCTTTTTAGGGTAAATTATCAACAGTAAAGAACAAACAGTCAACAAATACATCAGATACTAGGTATCTGGCAGCGAAAGGCTCCACTTACCTTTTCCTACTAGTACTGAGATCCCAATGTATGAGTATGAGTTCTAGTTTTCAGACAAAATACATTTCAAAAATCTTGCTTATTTGTTCTGCGCATGTACAGATGGCAGAAAAAGACCTCATGGTCCATCTAGTCTGCCCTTATATTATTTCTTGTATTTAAGGCATGTTTAAATTCAGTTACTGTCGATTTACCAACCACGTCTGCTGGAAGTTTGTTCCAAGTATCTACTACTCTTTCAGTAAAATAATATTTTCTCATGTTGCTTCTGATCTTTTCCCCAACTAACCTCAGTTTGTGCCCCCTTGTTCTTGTGTTCACTTTCCTATTAAAAACACTTCCCCCCTGAACCTTATTTAACCCTTTAACCAGTGACGGGCTACCAACATTTTTGCTACCACACTGTGGGCGTGGTTCATGCATTTTGTTTCAACATCTTTCAGTGCAAATTGGGTATTTTGGGGTGGAGCTCCAAATTTTGCTAAATGTTTTGATGATGTTCCCCTTTTCCCTTCTGTCTGTATAGTCTGGAGGTCAGAAGGGAAAGGGGGGACATGATTGAAACATTTAAATAAGTTCAAGGGTTAAATAAGGTTCAGGAGGGAAGTGTTTTTAATAGGAAAGTGAACACAAGAACAAGGGGACACAATTAGGTTAGTTCTTTCTCCCACACACACATTGTCCCTCACTTCCACCCTCTCTCTTTACCTCTTGTCTCTCTGCCATCGTCTCTCTGTCTTGGGGAATCCTCACCAGGAGTTCCAGGAGGCTCTACTCCACACCCAACAGCAAAGTGTCGCTTTAGCAGGGATGAGACAAGTACACCCCTGAGTTAGCCGGTCTTGGCAGCAGCAGCGGCAACTGCTAAGGTGGCTCTGGCGGCTTCCCTTCGAGGACAGTAGCAGCGGTGGTGGCAGGGGCCTGGGGCATGGACATGACATTCCTGGTGCTGCTGCCCCTCGAGGGGAAGCTGTTGGAGCCATCTCAGCAGTTGCCTCCACCACCACCGGGACGAGCTAACTCAGCATCGTGCCTGCCTTGTCCCTGCCAAAGCGACGCTTTGCCGCTGGGTGTGGAGCGGAGCCTCCGGGAGCCCCTGGCGAGGATTTCCCAAGAGAGAGAGAGATGAAGGCAGAGAGACGAAATGTAAAGAGAGGGGGGGGGCAATTGAGGGACAATAGGTGTGTGTGGGGGGGGAAGAGAAAAAAATCCTATTTCGCGGATTTTCATTTATCGCGGGTGGTCCTGGAACGGAACACCCACGATCAATGAGGGATCACTGTACTGTTTAAATTATTAAAGGGGACTGTTTTAAATATTTGTTTATTGTTTATTTATTTTATTTGTTTATTTTGTCAAACAATTATAGGGTGGTAATTTGTACAAATAAAACATTAGATAAGTTGTTCTGTCGGGCTTTCTGGTAGAATCCTCCCCAAAATTCACAGGTACAAATTTCAGACACACACACGTTTGAAAATTCAAAACAATGTTCTTTATAATGAAAATTCACTTAAACTAAGCCCTCTTTTGCTATAGCAAAGAGCACTTGTCTCCAAACAAACTGGTAATTTATACAAGTCCCTTATCAGTCCTGTGATACTTAGCTTGCAGCTGTGAGGCAATTCACAGTCCTTCTTTCACAAAGTGAAACCCACTTTACCCTGGTTTAGTTTCAAAGCAGGGAAAAATCAGCACACAAAAAGTCAGCCAGTAAAGCAGTCAGTAAAGCAGTCATGAAACACAACGATCAGATAATCCTCCACAATGGCCAACCCACAGGCTGCTCTTTATAGCAGCCTCACTAATTACCACAGCCCCACCCAACCACAGGTGGCCTTATTTTCTTCGATAATAATCTCTCAGTTGTTGTTGCCTATGTATCGCTCTCCACATGCGTGGGTGGCTGTATCATTAACTCTTGTTCCGAATCCAAGGAGGAGCTAGAGAATTGATCTCCTTCTGAGCTGTCTGCCACACTCTCCTCCTCCCTGTCACTCATGTCTTTTTGGTCAGAGGAGCCTTCATCTTCAGATTCCACCAGGGGCAAAACAGGCCTGCAGCATGTGGATGTCTCCCCCACATCCACAGTCCTTGGGGCAGGAGCTGGGCCAGAGCTAACCACAACAAAAAGTAACAAAAGAAGACAATAGTACAGGGACGGTAGGCACAGTGGTGTGCTTTATTGTTACATTTATTTGCCACACATCTTGCCACAGGCGACTCTTGTAGATTTGTTCACAAAAGAGTCTTATGAACAAATAAGCAATATTTTTGAAATGTGTATTTTGTCTGAAAAGTAGAACTCATACAACATTCCAAGCCTTTTACATTATTTGGAGAAAAAAAAAAGCTGGTTCTTTTTGGCCATATTGTTTGTTTATATATAAGTAAATAATTAGCAGAACTGAGAAATCAGAACAGATAAGTTTAGCTGGCAAGGAACTTAGAAGTCTATGAACACAGAGACTAAGAATTCGGTAATTTGTTCAGACAGAAATTATTAAAGTTTTCACAGTTGCATTCCTCTAACCTTTTCCTCATTCTTTCACTTCTCTCTACTTCCTCTTAAAAGTCATTATGTGGTAGGGGAGCAAAGCAGCCTGGGGAGGTGATATTTTATCATCATTGTGCTATTAATGCAGCTAAAAAATCTTTAGACTGGAGAAAAAAAACCCAGACAGATGCATCTCCCAGGTTTACATGTGCCAACTCCATCTGCTAAATCATTAAAACACGGGCTTGGCAGATTTGGGAGAAAAACACATTTGTTTTCACTCTAAAGAGGAAGAATAAGTGCCCCCTCCCACTTATAATTGTCCCCCTCTCCTCTATTCTAAACAATTTCAAAATGGAAAATTTGCCAGGAAGAGAGAAGCGCTAAAGGGGGGGGGGGGAGGAAGTTGAAGATAAAGAGGAGAAATTGTACATATGATGCAAGTCAAACATTTTCTTGACAGTCACAAGAATCCATAGTCTCTTCAACAAGAACTGCACTCTGTGACACTCAGATGATAAACAGAGCAATAATGCAACATGGCATGACCAGGAGAAATATCAGAGATCATAAACACAACTAAGTATACAGCTCGTGTGTTTTGCGCATCAGGCCTGTGAGGAGGATATTATTTGTCTGTTGGCTTTTTACGTTCTGAGATAGATAAGAACAAAGTGCTAGTGTCTTCTCTAAATTTGCAGGCATAAAAATTGGAAAGTCTTCTGCTCCTAAGTGTTGGGGTTAGCTCTGGCCCAGCTCCTGCCCCAAGGAATGTGGAGGTGGATGTGGGGGAGACATCCACATGCCGCAGGCCTGTTTTGCTCCCGATGGAATCTGCCGATGAAGCCTCCTCTGACCAAGGAAGCATGAGTGATGGGGAAGAGGAAAGTTTGGCAGACAGCCCAGGAGGAGATCAATCATCTGTATCATCCTTGGATTCTGAACAAGAATTAATGACACATCCACGCATGCGTAGAGTGATGCATAGGAGACAACTGAAGGATTATTACAAGAGAAAATGAGGCCACCTGTGGTTGGGTGGGGCTCCAGTAATTAGGGCTGCTGCTATAAATAGCAGTGTGTGGGTTTGGTCGTTGTGAAAGAGTATCTCATCACAGTTCTTCAGGAATCCTGTGTTGCTGTTTTCTGGACTTGGTTTGTTGATTTTTCACGCCTTTGAAACCAAAGCAGAGCAACGTGTTTGTGTGTTTGTGTGTCTCACTTCGTTGGAAGAAGAAGAAGGGTGTGAAGTTTCTTTTTCTTCTTCTTCTTCTTCTTCTTCTTCTTCTTCTTCTTCTTCTTCTTCATCATCATCATCATCATCATGACTGCTTAAGGGAAATTGTACAGACTAACCGGTTGTTTTGGGACGAGTGCTCTTTGCAATACAAAAAGAGTGCTTAGTTTATTTTGAATTTTGTGATAAAGAACATTGTTTTGAATTTTCAAATGTGTGTGTGTCTGAAATTTGTACCCTTGAATTTTCGGGAGGCTCCTACCAGAGAGCCCGGCAGAACACTAAGATTAACTGATATTTCTACCAAAAATGTTAAAAATTTGGGATTTTTATCTCCCAAAATATTTCTAAATATTGTTCTGTCTGGGTTTTCCCAGACCTCCACACCCACTGAAAAATAGCCAGACACTCTGGTAAAATCCAAAAGTAATTTATAGCAGGAAAAAATAAGCACAAAGGAAAACCTGTCTTCACAGCAGACAGGTTACAATACTTTACAACAGGGTCCTGATGTCCAGTCAATTCCAAAAGCTTCTTGCTGGCACACCCCCCCAAGGTTTCAAGAGTCCAAGGCACAAACCAGGATTGTAGCCACCAAAGTTCACAAACAGGTCTCACGAATCTCCAAGATAAAACTCCACAAGCCAGGAAGGGTGGGGCCGCCTTTTATCCTTTCCCAAGCACCACACCCAAACCCAGCTGCGACCCCTAATGCTGGAAATATCTGGCCAATTGCGTTCTTCTCTCGTTAGCTCTCCTCTGTCGCATATCTATGAAGTCACTAGCATCTTCCCCCAGGGAATCCAGGCTGCTTGCTGGGGAGAGCTCCCCCTGGTGGAACTCTGGCTGTCCTTCATCTTCAGCCTGGGATTCAGCTTCTTCATCAGTCTGCCCCTCCTGGTCCTCAGCCTCTGAGCCGGACACCGACAGCAAATCAGCCATTCCCGGAGGGGTCCCAGGCTGAACCACAACAAATATGTACATATAAATGTATTTAAACTTTTAGGGGAGATTTATCTGGATGCAAATAGATGGATTAAAATTCCATTAAGTCTCTGGGGTAAAATTAATGCTATTAAAATGAACATTGTCCCTTGTTTGATTTATGCCCTCCGTGGCATCCCAATGTTAATTCCAAATAAACATTTTCTTCAGTTGGATAGGTTATTTAGGAAATTTATTTGGGATAATAGCCCACCAAGGATTTCATTAGCTAAACTGAGCTTACCACTTGATGTGGTTAGCTTTAATTTATCAGACTTGTAGAAATATCACTGGGCTTATATTTTATCAGCCATAAGTATGTGGAATGAAAATTTAGTGAAGTAACATCCCTTATGGACTTTGTTGGTAAGGTATTATTTATTTTTATTGCACTCAGGGCAAGTTCCTGTATCAACACACATTAGAAAAGAAGCATGATTGCCAAGAAAGTAGATTGCATCATGGAACCTTTGGGTCTTTGCCTCACACGGAAATCAGAAAATCCAGGCAGTTCAAAAGTACAGTGATGCCTCATCTTACAAACGCCTCGTCATACAAACTTTTTTGAGATACAAACCTGGGGTTTAAGATTTTTTTTGCCTCTTCTTACAAACTATTTTCATCTTACAAACCCACGGCCGCCGCTGGGATGCCCCACCTCTGGACTTCCGTTGCCAGCAAAGTGCCCGTTTTTGCACTGCTGGGATTTCCCTGAGGCTCCCCTCCATGGGAAACCCCACCTCCGGACTTCCGTGTTTTTGTGATGCTACAGGGGAATCCCAGTAGGGGAATCCAGCAGCGCAAAAACGGGCACTTCTCTGGCAACAGAATCTCCCTGCTGGGATTCCCCTGCAGCATTGCAAAAACGCAGAAGTCCGGAGGTGGGGTTTCCCATGAAGGGGAGCCTCAGGGGAATCCCAGCAGTGCAAAAATAGGTGCTTCGGCTGGGGCAAAAGGGGTGAATTTTGGGCTTGCACGCATTAATCACTTTTCCATTGATTCCTATGGGAAACATTGTTTCGTCTTACAAACTTTTCACCTTAAGAACCTCGTCCCAGAACCAATTAAGTTTGTAAGACAAGGTATCACTGTATATAAGAGTTTATTGCAAGCTTAAGCTCTCTACAAAAATCTGAACTACTGCAAATTGGCAGTAGATAAGAGTCAATGGAATTCAAGGTGGGCTGAACTTCGAGCTCTTGTGGGTGCAAAGGGACTCAAGACTGATTGATGCATTTGGCTCTCCATCAGCCAGTCTGGTCATCCTCTACAGCCTTAATTAAATGCATCTCATTGATCTACTTATAAAGGAGATTTCTTGGATGAGACCTATGTGAGGTCTTTTCTTTATAGATGCTCAGCTTCCCAAAATATAGCTGCTGCTTAGCAGGCACATGACAGAGAAGATGATTCAAGAGACAATGGGTGGAGACTAATGAAGGAAAGAAACAATTTAGAACTAAGGAGAAATTTATATTTATGTATTTGTTTGTTTGTTTGTTTGTTTATTTAGTCCAATACATAATACACATTGAAGAGAATAGTCAGGTAATGAGTTCCATGCTTCGACAACTCGGTTGCTGAAGTCAAATTTTTTATAGTCAAGTTTGGAGCGGTTAATATTAAGTTTGAATCTGTTGCATGCTCTTGTGTTGTTGCGATTGAAGCTGAAGTAGTCATTGACAGATAGAACGTTGCAGCATATGGTCTTGTGGGCAATACTTAGACTGTGTTTTAGGCATTGTAGTTCTAAGCTTTCAAGACCAAGGATTGATAGTCTGCTTTCGTAGGGTATTCTGTTTCAAGTGGAGGAGGGAAGGGCTCTTCTCGTGAAGTATCTTTGGACATTTTCAAGGGTGTTGATGTCCGAGATGTGGTATGGGTTCCAGACAGATGAGCTGTATTCAAGGAGGGGTCTGGCAAAAGTTTTGTAGGCTATGGTGAGTAGTGTAAGATTGCCAGAGCAGAAGCTACGTAGGATCAGGTTAACAACTCTAGAAGCCTTTTTGGCGATATTGTTGCAGTGGGCTTTGGCACTTAGATGCCAAATTTTCTGACAATTAGAACAATTAAATAGTAGAAAAACTTGTCTCCAGAACTTGTGAATGCTCCAACATTGGACGTTTTCCAGATGTTGGATAAACATTTGTCTCAAGTGGTGTAGGGTTTTCTGCCTAAGCGGGTTTGGGCTAGAAGACTTTCAAGGTCCTTTCCAACTATGTTATTCTATTTTTATTATTTCTATTTCTATTATTTCTATTTCTATTCTATTCTAATGTATGCTGCCTTTATAACATGGTCCGCAAATATGTATATGTTTCAACCATCATTCTTTCATTCCAATATAGCAAGGAGGTCTCAACTTGGCAACTCTAAGACGTGTGGACTTTAGCTCTCAAAATTCCCCCATCAGTCATGTTGGCTAAGGAATTCTGGGAATTAAGTCCACGTTCCCAAGTTTGGAGATCCCTGCTATGTAGTACATGCAGGATTCTTTCTTTCTAAGGAAATGGATCATTCCATAACTATAAATCTTTGGTAAATATAGAAATCACACCCCTCTTGATCTCATCTTGCTTGTTCCTTGATGGACTTCACATCATACAAATATATGTGATCGTAATCCCACCAGTCAGTTTTATTTCTTTCTAGTTGGGGGTCTTAGAGGGTATAAATTTTTTTAAAAATTTATATAATTATTTCTCCAAAAAGTATGCCGCAACTGGAAGAAATAGCCTAGAGAACCTTGAAACACATGAAACTCAACAGGAAGCTACATTACCCAAAATAAATTCAAGAAAAGCAATTTTTTAAAATATGTGATGGAAAAGAGCATTGGAAGAATGGGTCAAAAAGTCGCTACAGAGCACTGAACACCAAGACAACTAGACACAAGAACAGTTTTTTCCTGAACGCCATCACTCTACTAAACAAATAATTCCCTCAACACTGTCAGACTTTTTATTAATATTGATTGTTTCTTCATTACTTATTTGACCCCTATGACAATCATTAAGTGTTATACCAAATGATTCTTGACAAATGTATCTTTTTCTTTTATGTACACTGAGAGCATATGCACCAAGACAAATTCCTTGTGTGTCCAATCATACTTGGCCAATAAAATTCTATTCTATTCTATTTTTGTTGGCAGTGGCACCACAGGACAATCTTTCATTGTTTACGGGGTGCCCCCATGGGCCAGATCTAAGCATCCCGAGGGCCAGATCTGGACCCCAGGATTTGCATTTGCCACTCCTGGACTAGAGCATACATTGGATTGCAAATTTGTGTTTTTCAGTTGTGTAAACCAGGAGCAACATCTTTCTACAACGTCTCGACTAAGCAATCCTGGAAGATAAACTGCAAAAAAAGAAAAGGAAAGAAAGAAAGAAAGAAAGAAAGAAAGAAAGAAAGAAAGAAAAGAAATGAATTCCTTAGATACTGTATAGTGTCTCAACCTTCAGTTTTGTCCTACATGTACAAGAAATGGTTCTGTTGCTTAAGCAACTTTGTATTCTGCAGCAGAGTGTTGAAACTGAAGGTCAGATTTGGCATTAGCTAATCGTAGTGACACAAACTTTGTATTTGGTATATTTTCCATGTTATTCCTACCACTTGGCAGGAGTCTTTATTACACTCTGGTTTCCTCTCTCTGGGTTTGCTAGATTGCAAAAAAAACCCCCGCCACAAAACACCATTGCTTCTCTGCCAAGTTATGTATTGCAGCTGCAAAGTTGCCAACTCTTCTTCCCGGAGAACCTGTGCATTACTGCCTATAGAGCCAGTCGTGCACCATCAGTTTTTGCTCTGTGTTTTTTCATTGTACAAGGAAAAGGTGAAAATCACTCACCCACTTCTCTTTAACATTTGGATTTGGCAATTGAGCTTGGTTACCATGGTCTCCCATTAATAATCCTTTTGCTGGTCCTGACATTTTAATACATAATCTGCTTCTATAATAATGAAAGCTTCCTTCCAGCCTTCCATGACTTTTAAAATCATTATTTGCAAGGCTCTCCCTAAATAATTATGAATACAATGGTTAAATTTTCATTACCAAATTGATGGAAAATGAACGTCAGGCTAAAGAATCATACAAATACAACTGTGCTGTCACCACAGACAGAAATAGTTAGCTTGAATGTATTAAGATATGTTTCTTTAAGACATTGCATTAGAAGAAATGTAATCATCGTAATTGTAACCGTAAGTTATTGGTGCCTGCCAATAAACTAATCTTTGTGATATCTCGTTGTACTAAGTTAATACTCTGGGAAATACTCTTCTTCTTCTTCTTCTTCTTCTTCTTCTTCTTCTTCTTCTTCTTCTTCTTCTTCTTCTTCTTCTTCTTCCTCCTCCTCCTCCTTCATGGTGGTTGGTCACAAAGCCAGTAAGATGTTTAGACTAGAGATTTGGCATTTGTAATATCAACTATTGATGTTTGGGACTGAAGGTTGGAAACTACTGTGCTTCGAGAGAGGGCTCCTAGAATGAATTTGACTCAGGGCCATTTAAAAGATTGTATTAACCCTACTAGATTTTCAATTTGCCAAAAAGCAATATTTTCTTTGGTTCTGGCTGAAACTGCCAATATTTCCCATGCAGCCTCCATTCAGGCCCAGATGGCTGCACGAACAAGACTCGGTAGATTGCATGACCCATCTTGTGAGATTATGACGATAATTTTTTTTAAAATAGTCTGTTGGTTACAGATTCTCATCAGAAGAGAACAATTTGTACCATTTGTGCCAAAGTACGGAAAGAAGAAGAAAAGGTTATTCAGTTAACAGTATGCACAAACAGCCCGTGGGCCAATGGGAAATCACAGAACCAGCTTTTGTTATATTACAAACCTTTAAAATGCCATTATTCAGCAACCAAACTAAACTTCTGCCTGTGTAGCATTTGACAAAATCTAGCTAATAAATGGAGAGTAAAGAATGCCAAGCAGATGGGTCTACTTCCCTTGATGCTTTTCTCCTCCTCAATAATTATTGATTTCTAACTTTGCATAGAAGGTAGGCCAGATACCTATTGAAAAAAAGTTGAATCATTGCAGTGTTTCTCAATCTTTGCACCATTAAGATGTGTGGATTTCAACTCCCCAAATTCCTTGTTGCCTGAGGAATTCCAGGAGTTGAAATCCATACACCTTAAAGTTGCGTAGATTGAGAAATGCTGAGTCCCATTCCTTATTTCTTGGATAGTTGGTTGATTTATATATAGCCTTTCATGTTTAATGTCATAGTATACTTATAACTTTGATGGATGTATTGCAACAATGACCTTTCTTTATAATCTCCAGAAGAAGATATTGTCCTTCAAAATGCAATGAGTCCGAAATATGGGAATACAGTGTTCCCTCGATTTTCGCGGGTTCGAACTTTGCGAATAGCCTATACCACGGTTTTTAAAAAAATATTAATTTAAAAATACTTCGTGGTTTTTTTCCCTATACCATGGTTTTTCCCTAATAATAATTTTTGCAAATAAATAACAAAAAAAAATATTGTTAATAAATAATTATGTTTATAAATATCAGGATCACTAAGTGTCTTATTCAATGGTGAGTACCAGTAATAATGGTGAGTAAATGGTTGTTAAGGGAGTGGGAAATGGTAATTTAGGGTTTTAAAGTGTTAAGGGAAGGCTTGTGATACTGTCCATAGCCAAAAATGGTGTATTTACTTCCGCATCTCTACTTCGCGGAAATTCGACTTTCGCGGGCGGTCTCAGAACGCATCCCCCATGAAAATTGAGGGAACACTGTATACTGTAGCCCAGTGTTTCCCAACCTTGGCAACTTGAAGATATCTGGACTTCAACTCCCAGAATTCCCCAGCCAGAATTTGCTGGCTGGGAAATTCTGGGAATTGAAGTCCAAATATCTTCAAGGTGCCAAGGTTGGGAAACACTGCTGTAGCCTACACATATCATATTAATCTCTCTCCCATCCTAACGGAATTAAATGACACAAGCTGAAAGAGATAGCATTGACTGTTACCTACAGTTTTGCAGATACTTCTGAAAAACAGACAAACAGTCCTTCACCTCCACCTCTCCCACTAGTAAGATTATAATGTATAAACAAAATAGAACACATTTATAATTGGTGCCTCACATTGCATGTCTTAGAACTTTGCCAAACAGCGTGGCCCATTCATAAATCTTTCAGATCTGTTCCAATCTGTTGCTCAAGCAAACAAGGAGTTCTTAGATGCTACTGGAATAGATTGTAGCTAGGAGGTAGTTAGCTAAGATGATGATTATTATTTTTTTACCATTGTCCTGGCCCTTGATTGAGTGCAAACAAATCATGCAACCTAGCAACTTCAGGAAGATCAACACTTTATTAAAGAAACGGATATTAAATGAGCATATTTGGATGAGGCCCATGGGAAGAGGAGTTGGGTGAGGTTGAACCAGGGGAATGTAAATGGCATTTGGACTGAAGTTCAGAGCATGTTTGGAGTTTGCAGTAGGAGTATCCTTGGGAAAACAGAGTTGTTCTAAGAAACCATTGACCGCTGGTAGGCAATTAAATACATCAGAAGTTGTTTGTGGAGTAAATGTCTGTAAATAATTATGGATACCACTACATAATACTGAAAATATTGACATTCTGTTGAAACAGTATTCCATAGAATCGTAGAGCTGGAAAGAGCCATTAGGATCTAACCCCTTGCTGTAGAAATCCAAATTATAGTATTCCTGATGGAAAACTATCCAACCGCCAGTTGGACATACAACCCACCAAAGGAGTCCATTATCTCTCTAAGTAACTGTTTATAAGACTTTTTTGATCTACAGTCAGAATCTACTTTCCTGTAACTTAATTCCAATGATTCCGGATGGACAGAGAACTGATTTTGACTTTCTCTTCTAAGGATTATTTTTTAAATACAGTGGTATCTCTACTTATGAACTTAATTCATTCCATGACCAGTAGAAAAGTTTGTAAGAAGAAGCAATTTTTCCCATAGGAATCAACGTAAAAGCAAATAATGTGTGCGATTGGGGATACCACATGGAGGGTGGAGGCCCTGTTTCCTCCCATGAGATTCCTAGATTCCTAGAGAGGCCCCATGGAGGCTTCTCCTCACCTTTTCCCCTGTTTCCTCCAGGGGATTTCTAGAGAGGTCCCACAGAGGCTTCTCCCCATCTTTTCCAGCCCTGTTTCCTCGCAGGAGATTCCCAGAGAGGTCCCACAGAGGGTTCTCCCTGCCTTTTCTGGCCCTGTTTCCTCCCAGGAGAAAAGACAAAGAAATCTTGAACACCTGGTTCTTATCTAGAAAAGTTCGTAAGTAGAGGCGTTCTTAGGTAGAGGTACTACTGTACTTGAATATCGCTATCCTCTACATTTTCTGCTGTCTTATCTTAAGACTAAACACACCCAGTTCTTTTTACTTCTCCTCCAAAGACTTTGTTTCAGTTACTTGACTTACTTGACTCTCTTTCTCTAAAGCCATCTCTCTTTGTGTGCATCTTTTAAAGTATGTCACCTACAACTGGACACAATATAGCTTATTTTCAACATGCTTCTGACCAACAAAATCAAATACAGGTAATAACTTCAGATCGTGCAGAATGCAGCTGCAAGAGCAATCATGGGCTTCCCCAGGTATGCCCATGTTACACCAACACTCTGCAGTCTGCATTGGTTGCCAATCAGTTTCCGGTCACAATTCAAAGTGTTGATTATGACCTATAAAGCCCTTCATGGCATCGGACCAGAATACATCCAGGTCCGCCTTCTGCCACACGAATCCCTGTGACCGGTTAGGTCCCACAGAGTTGGTCTTCTCCGGGTCCCATCAACTAAACAATGTCGTCTCTGTGGCGGCCCCAACCCTCTGGAACCAGCTCCCCCCGGAGACCAGAATTGCCCCCACCCTCCTTGCCTTTCGTAAACTCCTTAAAACCCACCTCTGTCATCAGGCTTGGGGGAACTGAACTACCCTTTCCCCCCCTAGGCCTATACAATTTATGCATGGTATGTTTGTGTGTATGTTTGGTTTTAAATCATTGAGTCTGTCATCTGCACCTAACTGTCTGGTTTGGTGCTGCAACCCAACAGGACCGACACAGACTTCAGAGGATAATCAGAACTGCAGAAAAAACAATTGCTGCCAACCTGCCTTCCATTGAGGACCTGTATACTGCACGAGTCAAAAAGAGGGCGGGAAAAATATTTACTGACCCCTCACATCCTGGACACAAATTGTTTCAACACCTACCCTCAAAACGTCGCTACAACTAGACACAAGGACAGTTTTTTCCTGAATGCCACCACTCTACTAAACAAATAATTTCCTCAACACTGTCAGACTTTCTACTAAATCTGCACTTCTATTCTACTAGTTTTTTCTCATCATTCCTTTCACCCATTTCCTCCCATGTTGACTGTATGACTGTAACTTGTTGCTTATATCCTAAGATTTTTATTAATATTGCTTCTTCATTGCTTATTTGACCCCTATGACAATCATTGTTGTACCACATGATTCTTGACAAATGTATATTTTATTTTATGTACGCTGAGAGCATATGCACCAAGACAAATTCCTTGTGTGTCCAATCACACTTGGCCAATAAAAATTCTATTCTATTCTATTCTATTCTATTCTATTCTATTCTAAATAAGGTTTTTTAATTATTTTAAACATTAGATTTGTTATATGCTGTTAGCCGCCCCGAGTCTACGAAGAGGGGCGGCATACAAATCTAATAAATAAATAAATTAAATAAATAAATAAATAAATAACTCCATGCCTATGGAAATTTTCAGTCATTATGATCATAGTTCATTGGTGAAATCCATTTTTTTAAACTACCAGTTCTGTGGATGTGGCTTGGTGGACACAGTGTGGCATGGTGGGCGTGACTTTGTGGGCGTGGCAGGGGAAGGATACTGCAAAATCTCCATTCCCTCTCGACTCCTGGGGGAAGGATAATGCAAAATCTCCATTCTCTCTCCACTCTGGGGCCAGCCAAAGGTGGTATTTGCCAGTTCTCTGTACTACTCAAAATTTCCACTACCGGTTCTCTGTACTACCCAAAAATTCTGCTACCAGTTCTCTAAACCACTCAAAATTTCCACTACTTGTTCTACGAACTACTCAAAATTTCTGCTACTGATTCTTCAGAACCTGTCAGAACCTGCTGGATTTCAGCCCTGTATAGTTGTCTCAAATATGCTTTTTCAAAAGGTAATTGAAAAAGGGTCTGCAACTTGGGTGCCCTCCTTGATCCACAGCTGAGCTTAGAAGACCATCTCTCAGCTGTGGCGAGAGGGGAATTCACAGGGATGCGCTTGGTGCACCAATTGCAGTCCTATTTGGACAGGGAATCACTTTTCACAGTCACTCATGCCCTTATCACATCGAGGTTTGATTACTGCAATGCTCTCTACACCAGTGATTTTCAACCTTTTTTGAACCGCGGCACATTTTTTACATTTACAAAATCCTGGGGCACACCACCAACCAAAATGACACAAAACGACACTCTAAGACACTCTCCCCTCTTTTTCCATCCCTATCTCCTCCCCCTCTTGTGTGTGTGTGTGTGTGTATGCATACTCTTGAACCATTTCCAAAAACAGGTGAGGGCTGGGGGGGGGGTTCTCTTATTTTTTGGGTGCTTTTTATCATATGCTTTAAATCAAGAGTCACTTCTCTCTCTCTCTTTTGTTTCTCTCTCTTTCCTCTCATTCTCTGTCTCAATCGTTTTCTCATTTCTCTTTTTTCCTCCCCTTTTTGCTCATTTCTCTCTCTCTCTCTCTCTCCCTTCCTCTACTTTTCTCTCTCTCTCTCTCTCTTGCTTTCTTTCTATCTTTTTCTCTCTCTCTTGCTTTCTCTCTCTTTCTCTCTCACTCTTTCTCTCTCTTTCTCTTTCTTGCTTTCTTTCTCTCTTTCTCTCACTCTTTCTTTTGCTCTCTCTCTCACTCTCTTTCTCTCTCTCTCTCTCAGCAAAAAGTTGTGAGACCAGAACCTGAGCTTCCTTCTTTGCGGCACACCTGACCATGTCTCGCAGCACACTAGTGTGCCACGGCACACTAGTGTGCCACGGCACACTGGTTGAAAAACACTGCTCTTCACGGGTCTACCTTTGAAGAACGTTCAGAGACTGCAAATAGTGCAAAATTGTTAGTATATAGCATGGAAAAAGGGGCTGGAATATTGAGAGAGAGCTAATTTGCATATTGGTATGTAAATCAGTTTTGGGCAGTTGGAAGATAGAATTCTGGGGATTCATATGTTGACTGTTGGTGAATCTGCATCATAGATAGCAGATGTATAGAGAAATATAGTTGTGCTGTCAAATTGTTTATTTGTATAAATATGAAACCAGTTCAATGAGAAAAGAAATGAAAGCATATGTTTTATATTGGAGTCATTGTATTTGTACCCCAATAGACATTGAATCATGGTTCTGCTGTTAATAAGAGTCTCTGCTGTATGAAGATCACTTAAAACCATAAATAACATAGAAATCCAACAAAAATGCAGCCGCACAAGCTATTGTGGGTCTTACAAGACCTGCCCACTTCTCATAATTACTCTGTGAGTTGCATTGGTTGCCGATTGGTCTCCAAACGCAATTCAAAGTGTTGGTTATGACCTACAAAGCTCTACATGGCTTAGGACCAGATTACCTATGGGACCACCTCCTGCCTCATGTATCCCAGCAGCCTTCTCTAGCTCCCGTCAACCAGACAATGTCATTCGGCTAGGGCTAGGGGAAGAGCCTTCCTTGTGGTGGCTCTGACCCTTTGCAACCAACTCCCTCCAGAGATTCGTACCGCTCCCACACACTCCTGGCCTTTCACAAGGCTTTGAAAACTTACCTCTTCCGGCAATCCTGGGCCACTGAACTTAACATCTAGCCCTGGTCCATAGTATGACTGTGGTGAGAGTGGGTAGAACTGTATGATTTTAAATTTGGGTTTTTAGATTGTTTTAAATATTGGACTTTTGAGCTGGCTTTTCTATTTTTATATGTTGTGAGCCTCCCAGAGTCCTTGGAGAAGGGCAGCATATAAGTCAAATGAATGAATGAATGAGTGAGTGAGTGAGTGAGTGAGTGAGTGAGTAAGTAAGTAAGTAAGTAAGTTGGGGAAAAGATTAGAAGTAACATGAGAAAATATTAAGAAAGAGTAGTAGATGCTTGGAACAAACTTCCAGCAGACGTGGTTGGTAAATCCACAGTAACTGAATTTAAAAATGCCTGGGATAAACATATTTATTTATTTATTTATTGGATTTATCCATTGTTGTGGTTCCGGCTGAGGCAGATCAAAGACCAGCTGCGTCTCTGCTGGCTCCATGCCCGGAGGAGGATGACAGCAAAGAGGAGGGGTCTGGGCAGTCGGACGGGGGAGAGTACAGTCAGGAATGTGACGAGGAAGAACAGCATGGGAGCCCCGGGGAGGGGCTCTCCCCAGCCAGTAGCTTGGAGTCTTTGGAGTCATTAGGTGATGAAGCACAAGCTGTCATTAACATGCGACAGAGACGTGTAGATCAAAGGAAGGATCAATTGAAGAAATATTATCAGCATTGAATAAGGAACACCAGGGCTTGGGTGTGGTCCTCATTAGCAGGGAAGGGTTTATAAGGCAGGCAAACTCTTGAAGCCATGTGGAGTGTTATCAGTTTGGAGTTGCTGTAACCTGCATTGTTTTCTCGGTGTTTCTGTTCCTGGCTCGTGGCCCAGCGGTCTTGAAGACCTGTGGGAGGTGTAAGACCCGTGGGAGGTGAATGATTGGTATAACTGGGTTGGGGGAGGGGGTTATGGTATGGATGAGTTGACTGATAGTGGTGTGAATGATAGATTTGGCCCACCTGACGCTCGGGAGACAGGAGAGGAAGGGGCACCGATCTCTGGGGTGGCAGAGGGTCGGAATATCCCTGTGTTGCTGGGGAGAGGCAGATATGGCAAGGGCCACAAAGCTAGCCGTTCCAGGGGAACGAGGGACCGTTGCTTATTAACAGTCCCTTGTTCCGGCTCTGTGAGCCCAATCTTGGGTACTGGTGATGAGTGTAACTCTGGCCCTGGACTCAGGTTGCTGCTGCTTAATGCCAGGTCGGTGGTAAATAAAGCTCTCCTCATCCGGGATCTGATCCTGGATGAGGAGGCCGACCAGGCTTGTATTACTGAAACCTGGCTGGGCCCGGAGGGAGGTGTCCCTCTCTCTGAAATTTGCCCAGCTGGGTTTCAGATATGGCACCAACCTCGACCCCAGGGAAGGGGGGGAGGAGTGGCTATTATAGCCAGGGAGAGCCTTTGCCTACGTAGACTCATTGCTCCGGCAATTGCGGGTTGTGAGTCTCTCTTGCTGAAGTTGGACTTAGGGGTTCAGGTGGGCTTATTTCTCACGTACCTGCCTCCAAGCTGCGTGTCAAAAGCCCTGCCTGTGCTACTCGAGGAGGTAGCCGGGTTGGCGGTGGAGTTCCCCGGACTCATTGTCCTGGGGGACTTCAATCTGCCGTCACTCGGCGAAACCTCTGGGCTGGCACAGGAGTTCATGGCCACCATGACAGCCATGGACCTGACTCAAGTAATACAGGGTCCGACTCATGAGGGAGGGTACGCACCTGACATGGTATTCCTTTCCGAGCAATTGAGAAATGGTCTGAGACTAAGGGGCTTAGAAGCATTGCCTTTGTCATGGTCAGACCATTTTCTACTATGGCTTGACTTCCTGGCTCCAATCCTTCCCCGCAGGGAGGCGGAACCAATGAAGATGTTCCGCCCCAGACGCCTGATGGACCCAGAGAGCTTTCAGACGGCGCTTGGGGTTATTCCCGAGGCACTCATCCACAGTTCGGCAGAGTCTCTTGCGGAGGCCTGGAATACGGCTGCTGCAGGGGCTCTAGACCGGATTGCGCCTTTGCGACCTCTCCGTGGCGCTAGACCCCGTAGAGCTCCATGGTTCAACGAGGAGCTCCGGGAGTTGAAATGCCAAAAGAGACGTCTAGAGAAGCGATGGAGGAAGAGCAGGTCTGAATCTGATTGAACACTTGTAAGAGCTTTTATTAAGACTTACAAAGTGGCGCTCAAGGCAGCAAGATGAGCATACCATGCCGCCTTGATTGCATCAGCGGAATCCCGCCCGGCTGCTCTGTTTAGGGTGACCCACTCCCTTCTTAATCAGGGGGGAGTTGGGGAGCCCTTGCAGAGTAGTGCCGAGGAGTTTAACACGTTTTTCGCTGATAAAGTCGCTCGGATCCGGGCTGACCTCGACTCCAATTGTAAAACAGAGTCGACTGACAACGAGTCAGTCGAGGTGACTGGGGCACGTACTTGTCCACCTGTCTGGGAAGAGTTTGATCTGGTGACACCTGATGAAGTGGACAAGGCCATTGGAGCTGTGAGTTGCGCCACCTGTCTACTGGATCCGTGTCCCTCCTGGTTGGTCTCGGCCAGCAGGGAGGTGACACGGAGCTGGGCCCAGGAGATTACCAATGCTTCCTTGGGGAGGGGAGTTTTTCCAACACTCTATAAAGAAGCGCTTGTGCGCCCCCTCCTCAAGAAGCCTTCCCTGGACCCAGCCGTACTTAACAACTATCGTCCAGTCTCCAACCTTCCCTTTATGGGGAAGGTTGTCGAGAAGGTGGTGGCACTCCAGCTCCAGCGGTCCTTGGAAGAAGCCGATTATCTAGGTCCCCGACAGTCGGGTTTCAGGCCCGGTTACAGCATGGAAACCGCTTTGGTCGCATTGATGGATGATCTCTGGCGGGCCCGGGACAGGGGTTTATCCACTGTCCTGGTGCTCCTCGACCTCTCAGCGGCTTTCGATACCATCGACATGGTATCTTTCTGCACCGGTTGGAGGGGTTGGGGGTGGGAGGCACTGTTCTCCAGTGGTTCTCCTACTACCTCTCTGACCGGTCGCAGTCGGTGTTAGTGGGGGGTCAGAGGTCGACTCCGAGGTCTCTCCCTTGTGGGGTGCCTCAGGGGTCGGTCCTCTCCCCCTATTTAACATCTACATGAAACCGCTGGGGGAGATCATCCAAGGACATGGGGTGAGGTATCATCAATATGCCGATGATACCCAGCTTTACATCTCCACCCCATGCCCAGTCAACGAAGCGGTGGAAGTGATGTGCTGGTGCCTGGAGGCTGTTGGGGCCTGGATGGGTGTCAACAGACTCAAACTCAACCCGGATAAGACGGAGTGGCTGTGGGTTCTGCCTCCCAAGGACAATCCCATCTGTACGTCCATCACCCTGGGGGGGAATTATTGATCCCCTCAGAGAGGGTCCACAACTTGGGCGTCCTCCTCGATCCACAGCTCACATTAGAAAACCATCTCTCAGCTGTGGCGAGGGGGGCGTTTGCCCAGGTTCGCCTGGTGCACCAGTTGCAGCCCTACCTGGACCGGGACTCATTGCTCACAGTCACTCATGCCCTTATCACCTCGAGGTTTGACTACTGTAATGCTCTCTACATGGGGCTACCCTTGAAAAGTATTCGGAAACTCCAGATCGTGCAGAATGCAGCTGCGAGAGCAGTCATGGGCTTCCCCAAGTATGCCCATGTTTCACCATCACTCCGCAGTCTGCATTGGCTGCCGATCAATTTCCGGTCACAATTCAAAGTGTTGGTTATGACCTTTAAAGCCATTCATGGCATCGGACCAGAATATCTCCGAGACTGCCTCCTGCCGCACGAATCCCAGCGACCGATTAGGTCCCACAGAGTGGGCCTTCTCTGGGTCCCATCAACTAAACAATGTCGGTTGGCGGGTCCCAGGGGAAGAGCCTTCTCTGTGGCGGCACCGGCTCTCTGGAACCAACTCCCCCCGGAGATTAGAACTGCCCCTACTCTTCCTGCCTTCCGTAAACTCCTTAAGACCCACCTTTGCCATCAGGCATGGGGAAATTAAACATCTCCCCTGGGCACGTTTAATTTATACATGGTATGCTTGTGTGTGTGTCTGCTATTACATGGGGATTTTCTTAAATCTTTAAATATTTTAATTAATTGGATTTTGTGACTGTTTCACTTGTTGTGAGCCGCCCCGAGTCTTCGGAGAGGGGCGGCATACAAGTCCAAATAATAAATAAATAAATAAATAAATAAATGTCTGTTATCTACAGCCTCATTTTGGCAGCATGAATCCTATATTGATGCATGGACAATTGCCTTCGTGTATATATTTGGAGTTCCAGTGTTTTCCTGCTTTGTAAGGACATTTTCTGTTAGCTTCGTTTCTCTTTAACATTATAAAACTGTATTTGAATTCTACCGGTGTGTCTGGCTTATCTTTTTGGGTTGGTCATAGCTTCTGGAGTGACCCAGACAGAACATCCATCCTAAGATAAAATACAGGAAATAGTATAAGGGCAGACTAGATGGACCATGAAGTCTTTTTCTGCCATCAATGGTCTATGTTTCTATAAATTAAATAAAATAAAATAAATCAATTGTTGTTTTTCCTTGAAGACATGTCACTTCTCATCCAAGTCAGGCCTGAAGAAGCTTTCCGGACAGAAAGCGAAACGTCTTCAAAGAAAAACAAAGTGCAGTTGCCTTTTGAAAACGCACCTTTGGGAAGAATAACTCCACTTTAATAACTCTGCTCTACATGGTCATAACAGGGACTTGCCAAAAATAAAATGAAATAATAAACTAAGGTAAAGTAAATTAAATCCAAAAGGCCATGAGAGCTTTACTTCTTCCCACGCACCCTGTTTTCTGAGGGAAGGAAAGGGCTAAAGCTTGAAATTAGCTTTCTTTTCAGATGGGCAAGATGATATAGCCTTGAAGAGGAAGGTATTTGATAAAGGTAAATGCCAGGCTAGGCTCCTCTTCCATAGCATAGGACCAGATTATCTCCGAGACCGCTTTCTGCTGCATGAATCCCAGTGCCCAGTTAGGTCCCACAGAGTTGGTCTCTTCAGGGTCCCATCAGCCAGACAATGCCGGCTGGCGGGGCCTAGGGGAAGAGCTTTCTCTGTGGGAGACCCGTCCCTCTGGAATCAGCTGCCCCCAAGAGATTCGCACTGCCCCCACCCTCCTTGCCTTCCGTAAGAATTTGAAAACACATTTATGTTGCCAGGCCTGGGTGTCATTAGACCCCAGCCTCTGCCCAATGAACGTATTCGGAGTGATAGTATGTATGTGACTCTTTGATTTTAACTGCTTAGTTTTTAAAGATATTTTTAAAATTAATTATTCTATGAATTGGCCTAGAAATGTTTTATTTATTGCATCTTTTTACCAAAATGTTGTAAGCCACCCCGAGTGATATATAAGGTGGCATATAAGTCCAACAAACAAACAAACTGTTGTGGTTGGCTCCGGGCCAGCTCCTGCAACGGGGAATTTGGATGTTGGCTTAGGAGAGTCCTCAGGTTCCCAGAGACTTGTCTTACTGCCATCAGCTTTGGACAGAGAGGATTCCTTGCCAAGGTCAGACACTGGGGAAGAAGAAGAAGAATCAGATGGACAGATGGATGCAGCCAGCCCATTAGTTAATGAGCCCATTAGTGGGTCATCGGACTTGGAGGAGGAGGATGGGTGGATAGATGCCAGAATGCGCAGGCTCATGGCTAGAAGGGACCAACTGCATAGATATCATCGGAGATAAGGGAGAACACCTGTGGCTGAGGCAATTAGTCTAATGGGGTTGCTGATAAATTACCAGCATTGCAGAGAGCGCATGTGGGAGTTTATCCATTTGGAGAGGGATACGTCGTGCTGGCTTTGTTCCTGGACTTTCACAGACTTTCTTTGGGATATTTCACAGCTAAGTACATCTTGTAGATTCAATCAAAGAGGTGGTTGTGACGCTCTCACAGCTGCTCTTATCTGCTCTGATTGTTTTTTCTCTCACAACTTTCAAGGACTGTTATCTGTAATTTGCTCAGTTTAAAGTGCGTGTGCACAGCTTTATTTTGGATAAACGGATTTTCTGTTTACTTTACAACAGTGTGTGTGTTTGAATTTACATTTCTGACTTAATTGGGGCTTGTAACGTGAAGCCTGGCATAACACAAACGAACAAACGAACAAACAAACGAACGAACGAACGAACGAACGAACAAACAAACAAACAAACAAACAAACAAACAAACAAACAAACATCCTCTGCTCTACAATATATGATCAAATCGGTGAAGGGCCACTCTTCTTATCTGCTACTGGAGCTCGCTCTGAGGCCGTTGCGGGTGCGGGCGCACCCCCTTCTGTGCATGCGCAGCAAGCCAAATCTCGTGGGAGGATGCACACGAGAGCGAGATTTTGGCTATTCTTGCCTATATTTTTTGCTTCTGTGCATGCACAGAAGCAAAAAAAATCAGCTATTTTTGCCTACATTTAAATCGGTGAAAATAGTAGAAATCTCGCTCTCTTGTGCATCCTTAGAAGCGAAATCTCATGCAAAGGTGCATCAGGGGAGTGTAGCTGTGCACGCATCCGGGATTTTCCTCCCGGAGCTGCGCACCTGGAGTCACCGGCTGTTGCCCGCTAGTGGATCAAATGCCAAAGAGGATTGTGGAATACTGGAATGATTTCATCATTTGAAATATTTTAGGATACTTTTTATTTTATTTCCCCTCATTTTTTATTTAAAACAAATCAAAACCTCACAAACATTAAAAAAAGGATGCACATATCCCCATTTCCACCAGAAGCACATATGGAATTGTGTTGTGGTTAGCTCTGGTCCAGCTCCTGCCCCAAGCAATGTGGAGGTGGATGTGGGGGAGACATCCACATGCCGCAGGCCTGTTTTGCTTCCAGTAGAAGCTGTCTCCTCTGACCAAGGAAGCGTGAGTGACAGGGAAGAGGGGAGTTTGGCAGACAGCCCAGGAGGAGATCAATCATCTCTATTATCCCTGGATTCTGAACAAGAATTAATGACACATCCACGCATGCGTAGAGTGATGCATAGGAGACAACAACTGAAGGATTATTACAAGAGAAAATGAAGCCACCTGTGGTTGGATGGGGCTGCTGTAATTAGTGCTACAGGATTGTGTGTGTGGACTCTCTGGACTTTAGAATTGGACTCAATTTCCCAGTTATTGGGTGAGCAATTGGATTGAATTCCACCTGTGTCAAATCCCTTTGACATTTAAAAAGGGAGCTGTTTCTGTTTTTCTGCTTATAAAAACTTTTGGGTTTTCCTTTTATCGTGTGGTGTGTGTCTTCCTGGACTAATTACCCTGTAATTACGGGCGGTTGAAACATGCCGGCAGAACAGAGTTATTTGTTATAACAGAGTTATAAAGGAATATTTGAAAGAAGGTAAAAGACAGAACTTCAAACAGGTAAAAAAGAGAGAAGAAAATATTAATTATTAATTTAAACCTTGCATTCTATTTTACTTATTTGATTATTTCTTTGTTTGAACCGATTATAACATTTATCCCAAACTTTATAATAATCCGTTTCTTCTTTCCCATCTAATCTTTTAGTTAACATATCCATTTCGGCACATTCTAAAAAAATTTTAATGATCATTTCTTCTTTTTTAAAAAATATTTTAGGATACTTTTTAATCACAGTCATAAGACTAGGAGAGTGTCACTAGAGACAAGCTGGCAGCAAATTCCCAATTGTTAATGCATTCCCCAGACCAGAGAGTTCCTAAAAAGACGTCTTTTACGGCCTCTGGTATCTAGTCCCTCTTTTTTACAGCTTAGTTTACCTTTTATTACAGGAGAGCAGCAACAATAGAAATGGAGTCCACAGATGTTAAATGATCCAGCCTAGAGTTTTCTTTTCACCATCAGCTGCCAGGAAATAAAATAATATCCAGTCCTATAAATTTAACTCCACTGCATCGTGACCTTAAAGCTACGTTTAGTACATTAAAAAGAAACCATGGTCAGATTTACCAGCATTTTTAAAAGGTTGATTGTGTCCTTTAGAAGAAATGCAATGGAAAGCGATGAATTCTGAACATAGGAACGGCAAGGCAGAGTTGACTTTTATTCAAGATGAGAAAAAGCAACAATTGAACTTTCCGGTGTAGTTTCTGACACCACATTTAAGCCTTTTTCACTGACAAAGCGAGCCTTTTTTTTTTTTAAAGGATAAAGTTAACCTTGGCTTTTGAAGAATATGTGTCTAGACAGTTTTGTTTGCAAAAATATGTTCGTATTTTGAATTCTTGAGTCCTTTGACTTACATTTTTTTTTGCCTGGTGACCATTTGAAGTTACAACAGCACTGAAAAAAGTGAGTTATTATGACAATTTTTAACGTTTATGACCGTTGCAGCATTCCCATGGTCATGTGATCAAAATTTGGATACTTGGCAACTGGCATGTATTTATGACAGTTTCAGTGTCTTGGGGTCATGTGATCACCTTTTACAACCTTCTGACCATCAATGCAGTCTCAAAATGGGTGAACAGTGCAGTCAGGCAGTTGGGAAAGCAAGTAGAATGCTTGGCTGCATAGCTAGAGGTATAACAAGCAGGAAGAGGGAGATTATGATCCCGCTATATAGAATGCTGGTGAGACCACATTTGGAATACTATGTTCACTTCTGGAGACCTCATCTACAGAAAGATATTGACAAAATTGAACGGGTCCAAAGAAGGGCTACAAAAATGGTGGAAGGTCTTAAGCATAAAACTTATCAGGAAAGACTTAATGAACTCAATCTGTATAGTCTGGAGGACAGAAGGGAAAGTGGGGGCAGGATCGAAACATTTAAATATGTTAAAGGGTTAAATAAGGTTCAAGAGAGAAGTGAACATAAGAACAAGGGGGCACAATCTGAGGTTAGTTGGGGGAAAGATTAGCAGTAACGTGAGAAAATATTATTTTACTGAAAGAGTAGTAGATCCTTGGAACAAACTTCCAGCAGACGTGGTTGGTAAATCCACAGTTACTGAATTTAAATATGCCTGACATAAACATATATCCACACTAAGATAAAATACAGGAAATAGTATAAGGGCAGTCTAGATGGACCATGAGGTCTTTTTCTGCTGTCAATCTTCTATGTTTCTATGTTTCTATAGGCAATGAGGAAGCCAGATTCACTTAACAACCATGTTGATGATGTTCATCCATCATGTTCGAGGAGGACCTTGACATCTAATGGGTTGTGGGCTGTACACGATGTGTCCGCAGGTAGCTGGAAAGGTCTATACGGGCAGGAAATGTTCTGCCAAATGTTGGGCAGACATGTGTGGGCACCATTGTCACAGCATTTGTATTTGCATTTAGAACATAAGAACATAAGAAGAGCCATGCTGAATCGGGCCAAAGCCCATCGAGTCCAGCATTCTGTGTCACACAGTGGCCCACCAATTGTACATGGGGAACTTGAACAGAAAGAGAAACAAAACCCTCCCTTTTCCTTGACCCCCAACAAATGGTACTCAAGGGAATCCTGCCTGCCCCAACCAACATAGAGGCAGCACATGGACATCCTTTTCAATAACCACTGATACACTTGGCATCCATCAATCTGTCTAATCCTGTCTTGAAGCTATCAAGGCTGACAGCTGTCACGACCTCTTGTGGAAGTGAATTCAATAAACCAATGACCCTCTGGGTGAAGAAATATTTCCCTTTATTTGTCCTCACTTTCTTACCTATGAGCTTTAGGGAGTGCCCCCTCGTCCTAGTATTGTGTGATAGAGAAAACATTTTTTTCTCTATCTATCTTTTCAATCCCATTCATGATTTTATACACTTTGATCAAGTCACCTCTTAAACACCGTCTTTCAAGGCTGAAGAGTCCAAGGCGTTGCAACCTGGTTTCATAAGGGAAGTGCTCTATTTCCTTGATCGTACTTGTTGCCCTTTGTGGAGTGCTCGCTTCTCTTCTGCTCTCAATGTTCTTCTGGCCTCAGATGTCTGGCAATGTTACTAACTTAACAACTGCAATTACTCACTTAGAAGGAGGGATGGAGAGAGAGGGAGGGTGGGACGGAGAAGGAAAGACAGAGAGAGAGAGAGAGAGATGAGAGAGAGAAAAAGAGAAGAGAGAGAGATATGAGAGGGAGAGTGTTAAGCGATTATAGGGAGCGTTGGCATTTGTGGCTTGTTGTGGGTAGCGTTGCCAGGGTTGGGCAAAATTCCCGGGGAGCGATGCTCTGCAGACGTCCGCGATGTGGCCTTTTCTGTGGCAGCGTCGGCAGAGGGCTTCTCTGAAGGGGCATCTTGAGTGGGCATGGGAACTGTTGCAGCCGAAACATGGTGGAAAAGGCCAGCGTGAGTTGCTAAGTTGTGGCTGTCGGCGAATTTGGAGGCAGTAATCCTCCTCAGCTGTTGAATCGGTCATTGTTTCGGTGGTGCCTTCTTCGGATGTAGGGTTGCTGTCGGCTATCTTGTTCACGGTCTGATTGGAGCGTTTGAGTTCGGCGGCAGATGCCTCGGAGACTTCGGCGGCTTTGGCTGCTTTTATTATGTCTTGTAAGGTGGCCTCTTCGTCGATGAGGAACTTCTTTTGCAGCGATAGATTGTTCATGCCAAAAATCAGACGGTCGACTAGCTGCTCTTCTGGGTCCTTATATTTGCATTTGGCCAAGAGAGCTCTTAGTTGAGTCACAAAGTCGTTAATTGATTCCCCATCAGCCTGCTTCAATTAAGAGAATTGGTTCTGGCTGATACGGGCAGGAGTTGTCAGTTTGAAATGGCTCTCGAGTTTTGCTTGAAGCATTGACCATGCTACACTCTCGATCATTTCATGATCCACGAGTGTGGTTGCCAAATGGTAGATCGCCAGACCACAGTAGTGTAAGAATATGGCTCTTTTTCTGTCGTCCAACGCGTCGTTCAGGTTGCTTGCCTGGAGGAAGATGCGGAATTTGGACATGTAAGTTATCCATGTCTCTTCGTCTGGGTTGAAGAATGGCAATGCATGCGGCATTGCTGAAGTCATCTCTGGATGCGGAGGTTCGAAACCCCTCGTCGCCACTGTTAAATCAGAGGCTGGAGGCTCGGGAAAAGGCTAACAGCTCTTTATTGGCATTCAGGAACAGTTGAAGTGACTAGCTCGATGCATAAGTAAGATTAGGGAAACAAGTGGCAAAACCCGCACCTTATATACATGGTTACTAGCACAGGGATTGGTGACAGTGTTTCAAGCTTTGGCGCGGGAGCTTCCTATTGGCTGAGCCCGGAGGCTCCTCATTGGTCACGCCCAGGCTTCCCATTGGTTGTGCTAGCAGGCTGCGTATTGGTCGCCCTGCTCCAATCAGCTATCACCTTTATTATATAGCTTGCAAACATAACACCTTTTAAAAGACAGACATAACAGAGAAGGTGAGAGAAAGAAGGAGGGAGAGATGGATGGAGGGAGGGATGGAGAGGGACACACATACACAGAGAGATAGACAGATAGAGAAAGAAGGGACAGAGAGATATATGTGAGAGACAGAGAAACAGAAAGGGGATAGAGAGAGGGAGTGAGGTAGGACTGAGAGGGAAGGACAGAGAGAGAGATGAGAGAGGGAGAGAGGGAGGGAGGCAGGGGGAGAGAGGGGGGAGAGAACACCGCTTCAATCCATTATTTCTTTACAGATTCGGCAGGGAGAGATGGTTTGTTATTCAGATGCACGGTATTGTTATGCTATATGATGCAATGCAATGAAGTGATCAGTCTTAAAAGATGAAAATGTGTCTCTCTGGAACAATCACTCTCAGAAGGGCTCATCTATCAGTTTGCACGCTGGCTTTCCAAGCCAAATCAGAGCTGCGGAATAACTCAACATCTGTGCAGCTCGCACTTACTTTTCACAAATCAAATATAAACATCAGCAGTGGGAGGCCGATTTCTAGGCTGAAATATATAAAAAGGCTTGTGATGATGCCATTAATATTCTGTGTTTCTCAGCACATTCCTGAATTGTCTTGCTCGGCACTTGGCAGTACTACATCCTGGTGGGGAGCTGTTGTAAACATTTCTTTCGGTTTCTCATTGGTGCATATCTCTCTCCCTAGGTTGCCCCGTTTCATTGCCGACAGAGGAATAAAAAGCTTCTGTTTGTACGAGGGAACTTTCTCAATTTTGCTTGCAGGCAGACCCAATGACATGTTTGTTTGTTTGTTTGTTTGTTTACTTATTTACTTATTTACTTATTTACTTATTTACTTATTTACTTATTTACTTATTTACTTATTTACTTATTTACTTATTTACTTATTTACTTATTTACTTATTTACTTATTTACTTATTTACTTATTTACTTATTTACTTATTTACTTATTTACTTATTTACTTATTTACTTATTTACTTATTTACTTATTTACTTATTTACTTATTTACTTATTTACTTATTTACTTATTTACTTATTTACTTATTTACTTATTTACTTATTTACTTATTTACTTACTTACTTACTTACTTACTTACTTATTTACTTATTTACTTACTTACTTACTTATTTATTAGATTTGTATGCCGCCCCTTTCCGTAGACTCGGGGCGGCTCACAACACAATAAAACAGTTCATGACAAATCTAATAATTTACAATTAAAAATATTTAAAAAACCCATTATTTAAGCAAACAAGCATACCATACATAAATTGAATTGAATAGGCCCGGGGGAGATATCTCAGTTCCCCCATGACAAAGGTGGGTTTTAAGGAGTTTATGAAAGGCAAGGAGGGTAGGGGCAGTTCTAATCTCTGGGGGGAGCTGGTTCCAGAGAGTCGGGGCCACCACAGAGAAGGCTCTTCCCCTGGGCCCCGCCAACCGACATTGTTTAGTTGACAGGACCCGGAGAAGGCCCACTCTGTGGGACCTAATCATTCGCTGGGATTCATGCGGCAGAAGGCAGTCTCAGAGATATTCTGGTCTGATGCCATGAAGGGCTTTATAGGTCATAACCAACACTTTGAATTGTGACCGGAAATTGATCAGCAACCAATGCAGACTGCGGAATGTTGGTGTAACATGGGCATACTTGGGGAAGCCCATGACTGCTCTCGCAGCTGCATTCTGCACGATCTGAAGTTTACGAACACTTTTCAAAGGTAGCCCCATGTAGAGAGCATTACAGTAGTCGAACCTCGAGGTGATGAGGGCATGAGTGACTGTGAGCAGTGACTCCCGGTCCAAATAGGGCCACAACTGGTGCACCAGGCGAACCTGGGCAAACGCCCCCCTCGTGACAGCTGAAAGATAGTTCTCTAATGTGAGCTGTGGATCGAGGAGGACGCCCAAGTTGTGGACCCTCTCCGAGGGGGTCAATAATCCCCCCCAGGGTGATGGACGGACAGATAGGATTGTCCTTGGGAGGCAAAACCCTCAGCCACTCCGTCTTATCCGAGTTGAGTTTGAGTCTGTTGGCACCCATGCAGGCCCCAACAGCCTCCAGACACCGGCACATCACTTCCACTGCTTTGTTGATTGGACATGTGTGTATAGTCATATCACCTGCACTTCATGGTCCTCTAAGAATGCTTTCTTAGAATTAGAATTTGAGCACCTGAAAATAGCCTATGATTTACCATTGCTTTACACCAGGGGTGTCAAACTCACAGCCTGGGGGCTGGATCTGCCCTACGAGTGTTTAGATCCAGCCCTGAAAACAGCCAAGGTGTCAAGGTTCCAGGTTACATCGGAACTAAATCAGAGTGCCAGTCAAAGTACTCCTCAAAGTTCCAATTTATTTCTGGAGCCATCCTGGCACCCCAAACCAGGAAACCTGGATCTGAGTTTCCCACTCAGGCTCATTATAATTTATGTGAGGAGCACAGACACAGCAGCAGAAGGGAGAAAATGGAGAGCCAAGCTGAGACTGGTAATCCAGGAAGTGACAGCCGCCAATCAGCTGGAGCTATGCACGCATCTTCATTTCCGCCAGTGAAACTGTGTTCCACCCTGTCTTGCCTGCTGCCCACCCCTGGTGGTACCCATGGAGACACTGACAGAACAGGCTCCGGGACATAATCATCAAGTTACTAATGGTTGTAAAGAACTGGTTAGAACCAGTAAGAACCCACCTCTGATCCTTTCTCAACAGAGGGGGTGGGAGACAACATCATCTATCTCCAATCTACAACACAGTCCTTTCAAAAGTTCCAACAAGGCTCCACATCCATTTGCGCCATTCATCATTTATCTGATGACACAGATAAACCTCTAAGTGACCTTAATGACTCTCTAAAAGAATGCAAATGACCAGCTATCTGCAAGGAATATAAATCCTTCCATTCCACACCATCCAGTCAGATCTGAAGAAGCTTCTTGGATGAGAAGCGGAAGGACTCCATTGAAAAACTTCTTGAAAAAGCACCTTTGGGACTTTTGGTTAGAAAGTTCTTCTTGATGACTAAATCTTCATATTGTCTGTCTGTCTGTCTGTCTGTCTGTCTGTCTGTCTGTCTGTCTGTCTGTCTGTCCGTGTGTCTGTCTGTCTGTCTGTCTATCTATCTACCTACCTACCTACCTACCTACCTACCTACCTACCTACCTATCAATCAACTGTCTATCTGTCTGTCTGTCTGTCTGTCTGTCTGTCTGTCTATCTATCTATCTATCTATCTATCTATCTATCTATCTATCTGTCTATCTATCTGTCTATCTATTTTCTATCTACCCACCTACCTACCTACCAATCAACTATCTATCTATCAACTACCTGCCTGCCTGCCTGCCTGCCTGCCTGCCTGCCTGCCCGCCCGCCCACCCACCCACCCACCCACCCACCCACCCACCCACCTACCCACCTACCTACCTACCTACCTACCTACCTACCTACCTACCTACCTATCTATCTATCTATCTATCTATCTATCTATCTATCTATCTATCTATCTATCTATCTATCTATCTATCTATCTATCTATCTCAGGGATAGATAGATCTAGCTATCTATCTAGCTCAGGGCCAGACTATTTACAGGAACGCCTCCTCCCTCCTCCCTCGCTGCATCCAGTAAGACCCACAGAGTTGGCCTTCTCCAGGTCCCGTCCACCAAGCAATATCGGCTGGCAGGACCTAAGGGAAGAGCCTTCTCTGTGGTGGCTCTGACCCTTTGGAACCAACTGCCTCCAGAGATCTGTATTATCTCCACCCTACCAGTCTTCCGGAAAGCCGTTAAGACCTCGTTTTCCAAGAGGCCTGGAATTAGGCTGATTGTAAGAATGTATGTTTTTTATATTATTGTTATTATTGATTTTTATTATTAGATTTTAACTGTTTTTATTGTTGTTGTATTTATTCTGATTTATAGCTGCTCAGAGTCCTTTTGAAGTGAGTGACATATAAATACAATAAATAAATAAATAAAATATCTATTGTCTGTCTGTCCGTCCGTCCGTCCGTCCATCCGTCCATCCGTCCATCCGTCCATCCGTCCATCCGTCCATCCGTCCATCCGTCCATCCGTCCATCCGTCCATCCGTCCATCCGTCCATCCGTCCATCCGTCCATCCGTCCATCCGTCCATCCGTCCATCCATCCATCCGTCCATCCGTCCATCCATCCATCCGTCCATCCATCTATGTATCGCATTTATATGCCACTCACTCTGAAATGGACTCCGAGTGACTAACAATGGTTATAAATACAAAACAAGTAAAAAAGCAGTAAAAAAATCTATAAAATCACATCTATCATTAAAAAACCTGCGTACTAACAATCAATCTTCATTCCAGGCCTGCCGGAAAAGCCAGATTTTGACAGCTTTCCAGAAGACTGGTAGGAAGTTGATAACGCAAATCTCTGGGGGGAGGTTGATTCCACAGGATCGGAGCCACCACAGAGAAGGCTCTTCCCCGAGGTCCCAGCAACCAACATTGTTTGGCAGAAGGGACCTGGAGAAGGTCGACTCTGTGGGCCCTTATTGGCCGCAGCGAGGTATGAGGGAGGAGGCGGTCCCGTAAATAGTCTGGCCCTGAATCATTTAGGGCTTTAAAGGTAATAACCAACACCTTGAATTGCGTACTTTTCTTACTGATTCTGGCCCAGCCCTTCTATGTGATAATCCTGCAATCATATCTCTCCGCCTTGATATTTACGGTAGGTAGCATACATAGCAGAAATATGGGTGTGTTCTGGGTCCTATTCTTTTTAATATGTTTGTGAGTGACATAGGGGAAAGTTTGGTAGGGAAGGCTTGCCTATTTGCCGATGACTCTAAAGTATGCAATAGGGTTGATATTCCTGGAGGGGTCTGTAATATGGTAAATGATTTAGCTTTACTAGATAAATGGTCAAAGCAATGGAAACTGCAGTTTAATGTTTCCAAATGTAAAATAATGCACTTGGGGAAAAGGAATCCTCAATCTGAGTATTGCATTGGCAGTTCTGTGTTAGCAAAAACTTCAGAAGAGAAAGATTTAGGGGTAGTGATTTCTGACAGCCTCAAAATGGGTGAGCAGTGTGGTCGGGCAGTAGGAAAAGCAAGTAGGATGCTTGGCTGCATAGCTAGAGGTATAACAAGCAGGAAGAGGGAGATTGTGATCCCCTTATATAGAACGCTGGTGAGACCACATTTGGAATACTGTGTTCAGTTCTGGAGACCTCACCTACAAAAAGATATTGACAAAACTGAACGGGTCCAAAGACGGGCTACAAGAATGGTGGAAGGTCTTAAGCATAAAACGTATCAGGAAAGACTTAATGAACTCAATCTGTATAGTCTGGAGGACAGAAGGAAAAGGGGGGACATGATTGAAACATTTAAATATGTTAAAGGGTTAAATAAGGTTCAGGAGGGAAGTGTTTTTAATAGGAAAGTGAACACAAAAACAAGGGGACACAATCTGAAGTTAGTTCGGGGAAAGATCAAAAGCAACGTGAGAAAATATTATTTTACTGAAAGAGTAGTAGATCCTTGGAACAAACTTCCAGCAGACGTGGTTTGTAAATCCACAGTAATTGAATTTAAACATGCCTGGGATAAACATATATCCATTGTAAGATAAAATACAGGAAATAGTACAAGGGCAGACTAGATGGACCATGAGGTCTTTTTCTGCCATCAGTCTTCTATGTTTCTAAATGCTTTAATCGTATAGGATTTGGCTTCCAAACCCTTTAACTCCTCGCACAGTTTTGTCACTGTCCTTTGTGAATTGGGCTGATCAAAACTGGATACATTATTCACCCAGGATTTTTTTCTCCCTCTGGAATTAAATATTATTACAGTTGTAGAACAGAACAACCCTCTTCTATAACACTGCCTTCTGTAACCTGGAGCATCCAGAGATTGTTGAGCAACATTTCATATTATTCCTGTGCAGGGGAGTTGATGGTCAGTTGTATCCAGCAGCAGCTAAAGGACCAATTACACAGAGGAGTTGCCTAAAGCTATTTTACTTGGCAACCTAATCAATCAATACTAGCAACAGAATAAAGTACGATCTCCGGTATTTAGCTTATGATAACTCACTCTTGAGTGATACTGCTTGTTTATGGATAGAGATATTCAAGGTAGGGGTGAAGTGCTCCTGCTTCGCTTGTGCCTGTTGGTCATCGGAGGGAGGAGAATGCAAGTGCCAACGAATTTGCTGTCAACGAACCAAATAGCATCTGAGAAATAAATCACATTCCACTCCTGTGCTCTCACACAAGGTTCGATTTATTAGGTCCGCCATGTTGGATTCGTGGCCGTCATTCCAACACTAAATTATCTTCAGTTCCCCATCCGGGTTAAGGTTCATCTCACATCTCCAAGTCTGCAGAGAGGGGCGGCATACAAATCTAATTAATAATAATAATAATAATAATAATAATAATAATAATAATGTTCTGTCGGGCTCTCTGATAGAATCCTCCCAAAAATTCAGACACACACACGTTTGAAAATTCAAAACAATGTTCTTTATAACGAAAATTCACTTAAACTAAGCCCTCTTTTTGTATAGCAAAGAGCACTCGTCTCCAAACAAACTGGTAATTGGTACAAGTCCCTTATCAGTTCTGAGATACTTAGCTTGCAGCTGTGAAGCAATTCACAGTCCTTCTTCTTTCACAAAGTGAAACACCCTTTGCTCTGGTTTAGTTTCAAAGTGGGGAAAAAGCAACACACCAAGGTCGAAGTCAGCAAGGCAGGCACGAAACACAACGATCAGATAATCCTCCACAATGGCCAAACCCACAGGCTGCTATTTATAGCAGCCTCACTAATTACCACAGTCCCACCCAACCACAGGTGGCCTCATTTTCTTTGATAATACTCTCTCAGTTGTTGCCGCCTATGCATCGCTCTCCGCATGCGTGGCTGTATCATTAACACTTGTTCCGAATCCAAGGAGGAGCTAGATAATTGTTCTCCTTCTGAGCTGTCTGCTACAGTCTCCTCCTTCCTGTCACTCATGTCTTCTTGGTCAGAGGAGCCTTCATTAGCAGATTCCACCGGGAGCAAAACAGGCCTGCGGCATGTGGATGTCTCCCCCACATCCACAGTCCTTGGGGCAGGAGCTGGGCCAGAGCTTACCACAAATAATAATAATAATAATAATAATAATAATAATAATAATAATAATAATAATATTTAATAATAATAATAATAATAATAATCTTCACACCCACAAGTACAATCACGTGGACCAATCCAGTGCAGGGATTCACTGGCTTCTTCATTTGTTCAGTTGACCTTGGACTCTGTGTAAGGAATGTGTTGTGGTTTATCAATCTCTCTCTCTCACCCTTCCCGTTTCTCTATCGCTACTAACTGTGGCAGGCCCAAAGCCTCTAACTTCACATAATGGCTTTGGGCCTGACAACAAGGCTTTGCCCACCTGCCTGGATGCCGTCATTTAGGTTCTTTTACCCTCTGCACATGCGCAAAGCATTCTGTGCATGAACAGAGGGTAAAAGAATCCAAATGGTGGATGGAGCCTCACACTCCCTTCACGACCGGCTCTCTGATGACTGACAGGCACAAGCTAACTGGAAATATTTCACCTCTGATTCACAGGTCATAATGTCTATATATTCTTAAAGATATAAGCAACTTGGATCACATGTTGCTAACTCTGTGCAGGATTTTTCATGACGTCTTTAACACCCTCAGAGTTTTATTTGAATATGGGGTAGGTAAGTAAGTAAGTAAGTAAGTAAGTAAGTAAGTAAGTAAGTAAGTAAGTAAGTAAGTAAATAAGTAAGTAAGTAAGTAACTAAGGAAGGAAGGAAGGAAGGAAAAGGAAGGAAGGAAGGAAGGAAAGAAAAGGAAGGAAGGAAGGAAAGAAAAGGAGGGAAAGAAGGAAGGAAGGAAAGAAAAGGAAGGAAGGAAGGAAGGAAGGAAGGAAGGAAAAGGAAGGAAAGAAAAGGAAGGAAAGAAAAGGAAGGAAGGAAGAAAAGAAAAGGAAGGAAGGAAGGAAGGAGGGAAAGAAAAGGAAGGAAGGAAGGAAGGAAAGAAAAGGAGGGAAAGAAGGAAGGAAGGAAAGAAAAGGAAGGAAGGAAGGAAAGAAAAGGAAGGAAGGAAGGAAGGAAGGAAAAGGAAGGAAAGAAAATGAAGGAAAGAAAAGGAAGGAAGGAAGGAAAGAAAAGGAAGGAAGGAAAGAAAAGGAAGGAAGGAAGGAAGGAAAGAAAAGGAAGGAAGGAAGGAAAGAAAAGGAAGGAAGGAAGGAAAGAAAGGAAGGAAGGAAGGAAGAAAAGGAAGGAAGGAAGGAAGGAAGGAAGGAAGGAGAATGTGAAAAAGTGCCATACAAATATTCCCATGTGGATTTGATTTTCTGCTCTTAAAGTTTTCCTGGTTGTTCTCTTGCTGATGGCAGCACTGAGTCCCACTCCAGGCTGAACATTTAATGCTGACAAACTGGAAAGGATCCAGTTATACTCAGCACAAGAATTTTACAATGGAGCTCTTAAACAATTGCCAGTGATTTGCACGTGAAGAATGGCTTTCTGGCAGAAGAAGATTGATTAGCCCACAGGGAAAGCTGCCATCTGTAATGTAATGAACTTGGCTGCTAATATGATTACCCATGCCATTATTCTGGTGATGGTCCAGAAGCAGAGACCCTGAATCTCCAAACCATGAGTGAAAATGTTGAATGTAGTATAACAGACTTGTGTAATGAATAAAGTATTGGTATCTATATTGGCCAAGTTAGATTTACAGACCAAGATTCAGTTATGTGGAGAGAGGGAGACTCCCCAACGGCAACTTTGGAATCAACTTCCCCCAGAGATTAGAACCGTCCCCACCCTCCTTGCCTTTCGTAAGTTGCCAAAGACCCACCTATGTCGCCAGGCATGGGGGAACAAAGATACCTCCAGGTATATATAGTTAATGCATGGAATGATTGTGTTGTATGGTTTTAATGTGGGGTTTTAGATGTTTTTAATATTAGATTTGTTATATTGTATATTATTTGTTATGAGCCGCTCCAAGTCCATGGAGAGGGGCGGCATACAAATCTAATAAATTATTATTATTATTATTATTATTATTATTATTATTATTATTATTATTATTATTATTATGTCAGTACAACACAGCAAACGAGATCACTATGCTGGATTTTGTATTTCATCACTAGTCGGGTGCTTCCCAAGCACCTAGGACTGCGTGATGTAGCGGCGAATTATGTTTGCCGATTCCAGTAAAGCGGCCTTTTGCAATTGATAGATGGAGATTTTGTCAATTCCGATGGTTTTCAAATGTCCGCTGAGATCCTTTGGTACTGCGCCCAGCATGCCAAGTACCACTGGGACCACTTTCACTGGCTTATGCCAGAGTCGTTGCAGCTCGATTTTTAGATCTTCGTATTTCACTAATTTCTCTAGCTGCTTCTCCTCAATTCTGCTGTCTCCTGGGATTGCGATGTCGATGATCCATACTTTCTTTTTCTTCACAATCAGAATGTCTGGTGTGTTATGCTTCAGAATTCGGTCAGTCTGAAGTCGGAAGTCCCACAGTAGTTTTGCTTGCATTATTATTATTATTATTATTATTATTATTATTATTATTATTATTATTATTAATTAACTTAATCTACTGTTAATCCAGGTTAACAAAATACAGCCAACTCAAAAGACACAATTGCTGAGTTCATACAAGTAAACCCTGCTCCCACCAATAAACCATATTCCTACTTTATCATGATTTAATGTGATGCAAGAGACTTTTCACAACATGATGCAATCTGTTATCCAAAGCACCTGAAGGCAAGGCAAGAAGAAAGGTCCATTCCACCTCTGCTATTCTAATATTCTTTTATCCTGATTAATCCCCAAATTACCATCTAAAGAACCTAGGGGGAAAAAAAATCTTTATAGAACTCCACAAAGAGCTTCTGCATACAAGTAAGCTGATCTAAAGCAGTGTTTTTCATTGTCTCTCCATATGTGTTGGATTTGAAACCATATTGATCAGCCAGAACCCAACCATCTAGATCAATCCAGTATATGCAGTTTTATATTTTGTGTAGATGAGTGGGAAGATCATGTGGAACTCTTCCCTTTGAGAGAACCACAGTGTTCTATTTTTATGTGTGAATAAAAACACCTATTGTTCTGGTACAATTTGCAAAGAAAAACGTCTCTATTTTCCGTGTTTTACTGACTTTGAACAGTTGCTAAATGAATTATTATAAGTCAAGGATTACCTTTATCCCCCGGAGATTAGAACTGCTCCCACCCTCCTCGTCTTCCGTAAACTACTTAAGACCCATCTATACCGCCAGGCATGGGGGATTTGAGACACCTTTCCCCCAAGCTTATTATAATTTATGTTTGGTATGTATGTGCTGTTTGGTTTTTAATTGATAGGGTTTTTTAGTTTTTTCTTAATATTAGATTTGTGCCTGTACAATATTGTTTTATCGCTTGTTGTGAGCCGCCCCGAGTCTTCGGAGAGGGGTGGCATACAAATCTAATAAATTATTATTATTATTATTATTATTATTATTATTATTATTATTGTTCAAGCAGGAAATCTGATGAGAGGGTGACACATGTATGCAAGCGCCATCTGATAATTTTAAAATCTATTTTATAAATATTGGGTAGGTGCATTTTAATTGAATTTTAATTGAAGCACGCAGTGTCAGTATCATCTGTGGTTTGACGGGAGCATGCTAAACTTACTACAGAAGTGTTGTAAGCTGATAACAAAGAATGTACACTCAAGGTGAAACTCCAAGCATTTTATCTCACAAAACTTATTTTAGCTCTCTACTGCAAACAGTTAGTGAAGCTGGGAGTATTTGCTGCAGAAAGAATGTTTGAGAACGTAACAAGCAGGAGGATTGCTAATATTATTATTGTTTAAATAATTAATTTATTTGACTTCTATGCCACCCAATCCCATGGGACTCAGGAGGACTAACAATAAAAATACAATATAGTAATAAAAAAGTCAAATGTGACAATAAAAATAATTTTAAAAAACCCATTATGAAACCCTAGCAAACTATCCAATCAAACCCACATACGTAAAAAATCGGTTCGGCCATGACTAGATGTTAATGTTAACATTAACTATTTTAAATATTTAAAATGGTCCTTATGGTGTAGTGGGCTTCAGTAGGCAAGAATACCATTTATTGACTCAAAACTGGAACCGAGAAACTGCAGGCAATACCCTGTAATTTATACTTTGGGCCCACACAGACTTAACCAAGCATAAAACAGTGATGCCTCTACCTAAGAAAGCCTCTACTTACAAACCTTTCTAGATAAGAACCAGGTGCTTAAGATTTTTTTTGCTTCTTCTCAAGAACCATTCCGAGCCTCCAAAATAGGGCCTGAAAAGGCAGGGAGAAGCCTCCATGTGACCTCTCTAGGAATTTCCTGGGAGGAAATAGGGCCGGAAAAGGTGGGGAGAAGCCTCCGTGGGGCCTCTCTAGGAATCTCCTGGGAGAAAACAGGGCTGGAAAAGATGGAAAGAAGACTCTGTGGGGACTCTCTAGGAATCTCTGGGAGGAAACAGGGTCAGAAAAGGTGGGGAGAAGCCTCTGTGCAGCCTCTCTAGGAATCTCCTGGGAGGAAACAGGGCCACCACCCTCTCTGTGGTTTCCCCAATCACACACATTATTTGCTCTTACATTGCTTCCTATGGGAAAAATTGCTTCTTTCTTACTTTTCTCCTTAAGAACCTGGTCACGGAACAAATTTTTAAGTAGAGGTACCACTGTACTTGAAAAAGCCCAATGTTCCAAGTTTGCCTACAAAACAGTTAGAGTTAACAGTTGGGGTCATCTAAAGGTTAGTTTCACTTTAGCAGGGCTTAACACAACTATATATATTCAATACATAATTGACATAAGTGACTCGGTCAACTAGGATTAAAGCCAAATATTTGACTATTAGAAGATCACAAAGATGGTTCCATAATTAAAGTCACTGAACTTGTCAGCTGGAAACTAACAGCCCAAGTTCGAGATCCGAATGTTGTGCAATAGGATAAACTCCCTTTCCTTGTCTCAACTCCTGCCCACCTAGCAGTTTAAAAGCATGTTTAACAGAGTACACAGCCACAAATCAGTTAATTTAACCATTTTCTTCTCCCTTCATGTTAAAAGTAGCTCTTTTTAAACACCATCTATATCTATCTATCTATCTATCTATCTATCTATCTATCTATCTATCTATCTATCTATCTATCTATCTATCTATCTATCTATCTACGGTATCTATCTATCTATCTATCTATCTATCTATCTATCTATCTATCTATCTATCTATCTATCTATCTATCTATCTATCTGGAAGCTGACCAAGGAGAGATTCAACATGGAGATAAGGAGGAACTTCCTGACGGTCAGAGTGATCAACCAATGGAACAACCTACCAGCGGACGTTGTGAACTCCAACACTCTGGACATTTTTAAGAGAAGATTGAACTGCCACTTGACTGGTGTACTATAGGGTTCCTGCTTGGGCAGGGGGTTGAACTCGATGGCCTTCATGGTCCCTTTCAACTCTAACAATAAATAAATAAATAAATAAATAAATAAATAAATAAATAAATAAATAAATAAATAAATAAATAAATAAATAAATAAATAAATAAATAAATAAATAAATAAATAAATAAATAAATAAATAAATAAACAAACAAACAAACAAACAAACAAACAAACAAACAAACAAACAAACAAACAAACAAACAAACAAACAAACAAACAAACAAACAAACAAACAAACAAATAATAAGTAAGTAAGTAAATAAATAAATAAAATATAGAATAGAATAGAATAGAATAGAATAGAATTTTATTGGCCAAGTGTGATATCCATCCATCCATCCATCCATCTATCCACCCATCTATCTATCTGTCTGTCTGCAATTTTGTGGGTGTGGGAGAGAGTTTGATGATGATCTATCAGTTTTGGCTTTCTGTGTATACTTTCTTCAGAGAAGTTGGATAAAACAATAGCATAAATGTTCCAAGAGTGTCCACCTGGCTGGAAATGCTGAACTCTCGCTTTTAAAAGTGATTTTGCAAAAGGAAGAAGAGAGCAGAGAAAGAGACCAAGCTAGGGGAAAAGGATGCTAGCTGAGATAGCAGAATAGTTTGCTTTAATTAGCAGTTATTAGCTGGCTGAATCCTTCTCTTGGAAGTTGTTTGTTTTTCGCTTGCCAAATGCAGGAGAGTATTCTTGAGAGAGTTATAATGTGCTCAACTTTAGGCAGAATGGTCAATAGAGATAGGCCACTTTATTTCTTTTTTCTTTTTGGTAGTTTGGGGGTCAAATAGTTCTCAGAAATTTCCAAATAGTTTGTGAAAATGTTAACTATTTTTCTAGCAATTAGTATTCCTCAGCATGCTGCTTCTAACACACTAAATTAATACACACAGAGAGAGAGAGAGGGAGAGAGAGAGAGAGAGAGAGAGAGAGATCTTCCTCCCGCCTACCAGACATCTGGAAACCAGCCCTCATTAACAAATGTATCCCAGCCATAGAAACTGAAACCAGACTCAGAACACACATTCCAAAACAACCAAGTAGCCTGCAAGCTCCAACTAGTCAGGATATCACCCCTAATCCACAATCATTAACTAATCAGCATACCTCAGTTAAATCAATGACCCCAGGTGTTACCCCACTGACTCACCAGGAAGTTTCTACACAGCAGGCAATTGCTGAGCCATCAAAACACACCCAGCCACCAGTATTTATAGAAGGAAGGCAGCTCAGGTTTCGCTGTGTTCGCCCTAGAACAAGGACAGAAGCACCAGCCTGAAGATGACGAGAGGGACCTCGTCGAAACGTCGAATGTTTTTTTAGCTGGAATTTTAAAATTAAGGGAGACTAGGATGGTCCCATTTCGGCCTTGTTCTGGCCTCATCAGCTAGCCACACCCTTCCTTACTGGGATTTGATCCGGTGGACTCTGCCTTGTAATATACCAGGGTAATCCGACTCTCTCTCTCTCTCTCTCTCTCTCTCTCTCTCTCTCTATATATATATATATATATATATATATATATATATATATATATATATATATATATATATATATATAAGCTGTGTAGGTATATATATGTACTATATGTCATGCATGCAGTATATGAGGGTCGCCCAGAAATTAATGCACCACATTTTTTTTCTCAGCCTACAGTAAAGGTATGAATGCGAAACTTTAGATATACATTATTTGAATTGTCAGGAGTGCGTGTGTAAATTTCGCATTTCTTCAGCCAGATAGCATAGCTGCAGCAATGTTGCGAAATGGTGTCTGTAAGTGATGTACATTACAAGCTGCGTATTGAATTTCTCACTGTGGAGAAAGAAACTGTTGGGAACGTTCACAAACATTTGTGTACAGTTTATGGAGAATCTGCAGTCGACAGAAGTACGGTTAGTCGCTGGGCACAGAGGGTGAGGCAAAGAGGTGATTCACACAGTGCAGAAATGGCTTAGTGATCAGAACAAGGAGTGGAACCGACAGGGCATACGCGCCCTTTTGTCTCACTGGAGGAAGGCCATAGAATGGGATGGAGATTATGTGGAAAAATAGGGAGTGTAAAAGAAACATCGTTCTTTCTTGTGTGTAAGTTTCATTGTGTTCAATAAATAATAGTTGAAGAAACAAAGTGTGGTGCGTTACTTTCTGGGCGTTCCTCCTATATTGAAAGTTTTAACTCTATCTGCTTGACTTTTATTAGGTATGCAATCAATTTGTATTGAGCATAACACACACACATGCACACACAATACCAATACACATACACACATACAATATATATATATACACCCTGTTTTCCCCCCAAATAAGACATTCTTTCTTCCTAGGCCTTTACAATTTACACATGGTATGTTTGTTTGTGTGTATGTTTGGTTTTACAATAAGGGTTTTTTAGTTGTTTTAGTATTGGATTGTTTCATGCTGTTTTTATTACTGTTGTTAGCTGCCCCAAGTCTACGGAGAGGGCCGGCATACAAATCCAATAAACAAACAAACAAACAAATAAATAAATAAGGCCAAGTGTATATTGTTAGCTGTCCAAAGTCCACATATAAATGCTACTAATGAATAAATAAATAAATTTCAGGGTTCAAAAAAATATAAGACAGGGCCTTATTTTTGGGAAAACATGGGTAGATACACTAACAGTATGTATATTATTATTATTATTATTATTATTATTATTATTATTATTATTATTATTATTATTTAGATTTGTATGCCGCCCCTCTCCATAGACTCGGAGTGGCTCACAACAGTGATAAAAACAGCATGTGACAATCCAATACTAAAACAACTAAAAAACCCTTATTATAAAACCAAACATACATACAAACATACCATGTGTAAATTGTAAAGGCCTAGGGGGAAAGAATATCTTATTTGGGGGAAAACAGGGTGTATAAATATATATTGTATGTGTGTATTGGTATTGGTATTGTGTGTGCATGTGTGTGTGTGTGTGTGTGTGTATAAAAACAATACATAATGACAAATCTAATAATTATAATCTAAAATAGCAATTATACATATAAAAATCTAAAAGAGAAACCCCAGTAAATAAAAGCATACATACAGTCATATTGTGCACAGAAACTACATAGGCAAGGGAAAAGTGTCTCAGTTCCCACAAGCTTGACGACAGAGATGGGTTTTGAGGAGTTTACGAAAGGCAAGGAGGGTGGGGGCAGTCCTAATCTCCAGGGGGAGCTGATTCCAGAGGGTCAGAGCCGCCACAGAGAAGGCTCTTTCCCTGGGTCCCGCCAGACGGCATTGTTTAGTCGACGGGACCCGGAGAAGGCCAACTCTGTGGGAACTAACCGGTCACTGGGATTCGTGTGGCAGAAGGCGGTCTCGCAGATAATTTGGTCCAGTGCCATGAAGGGCTTTATAGGTCATAACCAACACTTTGAATTGTGACCGGAAACTGATCGGCAACCAATGTAGACTAAGGAGTGTTGGAGTAACATGGGCATATTTGGGAAAGCCCATGATTGCTCTCGCAGCTGCATTCTGCACGATCTGAAGTTTCCTGACACTCTTCAAAGGTAGCAAATATAGCATACATAAAAACCTATACTGAAAGTTCTAACTCTATCTGCTTGTCTTTTCTTTAGTATTCAATCAATCTGTGTCGAACTTACGTACACACATAGATACATCACAATCTATGTGATTCCTTCCTATTCCCCCCCCCCAAATCCATTGTGTTTCATTTTGCCAGTAGGGAAGGTGCTGTAACATCTACTTCATTTTAAAATAAATTTGCAGGGCCTTTTCCTGGTCACTTTCTGCGAAAGAGCGACGCTGAAAGCCATGAGCTGCTAATCTTCTAAATGGGGCTACATTATTCATTTATGGAATGACACTGTGATGTTGGCTGTTTCGTTTTTTCCACCCCCTTTTCTAATAATTCCTAACATGGCATTTGCCCTTTTCATTACCACTCTACCCTGGACTGACATTTTCAATGAATTATCACCATGACCCCAAAATGTCTTTACAGAAAGTCACAGGCTGTTGAGATTCCATCAGTTGTTGGTGTACGTGAACCAAAGTTGCCATAGTTGTCTTAATATGCGCATCACTTATTGACTATAATTTGACCTTTGCTTTTTATGCACTTACTCTTGAGAGCATTCTTTCTGGAGCTTTTCAGCGATTGCTTAATTTTTATCCTCCGAAGAATTTGATGTCATTCTTTGTACACTAGTTTTCCCTGAGTGCAGATCATTTATGGACAAGTTAATTACAACTGGTCCAAATATAGATCTTTGCAGTAAGTTAAATGTAACTTGCCCCCTTGCTTTCCTGCTGTTTAAACAGTTGTGTATCCATAAGAGAGCTTTTCGGCTGATTCTGCGATATACTTGCTTACTTAGGTGGACAAAGTTTGAAAGTCTACTTTATACACATTTACCAAATGTGTTTGTAGAACTCCAAATTCTAATACATTAAAAATGTATTAGAAGTTAGAAGAGTGATCAAAGCCCCCTTGGGGATTTTTTAGTAAGAAAGCAATGTGAATTGGATACACAATGACTTCTTTATACTACACACTTATCTTGATTGCTGAATTAACTTACACTCTGCCAGGGGATTACCACTTTGACTTGGTATGCAGCTCAGTAGTTTTAATGACTTTTAGAGCTATGTTGGGAAGACTGTGAACTCCAGGAAAATATTCTTGCTGGTAAAGCTGGAAGTAACAGAACCAGCCAGAGTGGTCCCTGGTGATGGTCAGGAGATGAGAGCAAGATAACAGATAGTAGATTTGGGAGGAACCTTGGGGGTTTTCTAGTCCAACCAACTGCTCAAGCAGGAAACCTTAGATCATTTCAGACAAATGATTATCCAAGACGGAGTGGCTGTGGGTTTTGCCTCCCAAGGACAATTCTATCTGTCCGTCCATCACCCTGGGGGGGAGTCATTGACCCCTTCTCAATCCACAGCTCACACTAGAGAAACACCTTTCAGCTGTGGCGAGGGGGGCGTTTGCCCAGGTTCGCCTGGTACACCAGTTGCGGCCCTATCTGGACCGGGAGTCACTGCTCACAGTCACTCATGCCCTCATCACCTCTTGGCTATATTGTTGCAGTGGGCTTTGGCACTTAAATCTTTTGTTATTAGTATACCAAGGTCTTTAACCGAGTGGGGATTATCTGTGATAATTTGATTATTCAGTTCGTATTTGGAGTTCAGATTCTTCTTCCCAATGGATGGATGCATATTGGTATCATAGGCCGGTGTTCTTGACATCTGAGTCTGAAAGTGAGAGTGATGAGGGGTTAGAGACTGAAGACCCACCAGAGACTGTAGCACCTCCAGTTATGGCATTGAGTGATTCACAGGATGAAAATGAATTAGATGAGGATAGAGGAGGGGCAAGGGTGAGGAAAACTATGTCCAGACATGAGTATCTGAGAAAGAAAGGATCTTGGCATTAGTAGCTCTAGGGAACATTTGGCCATACCTTGTCACTATTTAAGGGAAAATCTTGTGAGAAGTGCTTGTGATGGACAATGTTCCCCAAATCATGGCTGTGTATGATCTCTGGAGTTAAAACACTTCTGCTTTAAATTAGCTTTTCAAACCATGTAATCTCGAGGTGGGTCCCGTCAACCAAACAATGTCATTTGGCGAAACCCAGGGGAAGCGCCTTCTCTGTGGCGGCCCCGGCACTCTGGAACCAACTCCCCCCAGAGATTAGAATTGTCCCCACCCTCCTTGCCTTTCGTAAGTTGCTTAAAACCCACCTCTGCCGCCAGGCATGGGGGAATTGAGATACACTTTCCCCCTAGGCCTTTAAAATGTTATGCATGGTATGTCTGTATGTATGATTGTTTTTTTATATAATGGGTTTTAACTGTTTTTAGTATTGGATTATACTGTTTTGTTACTGTTGTTAGCCGCCCCGAGTTTGCGGAGAGGGGTGGCATTCAAATCCAATAAATAAATAAAAAAAATAAAAAAAATTGACCACTGTAATGATCTCTACATGGGGCTACCTTTGAAAAGTGTTCGGAAACTTCAGATCATGCAGAATGCAGCTGCGAGAGCAATCATGGGCTTCCCAAAGTATGCCCATGTTACACCAACACTCCACAGTCTCCATTGGTTGCCGATCAATTTCCGGTCACAATTCAAAGTGTTGGTTTTGACCTATAAAGCCCTTCATGGCATCGGACCAGAATATCTCCGGGACCGCCTTCTGCCGCACGAATCCCAGTGACCGATTAGGTCCCACAGAGTTGGCCTTCTCCGGGTCCTATCGACTAAACAATGTCGTCTGGCGGGTCCCAGGGGAAGAGACTTCTCTGTTGCAGCCCCAACCCTCTGGAACCAGCTCCCCCCTGAGGTTAGAATTGCCCCCACCCTCCTTGCCTTTCGTAAACTCCTTAAAACCCACCTCTGCCGTCAGGCATGGGGAAACTGAAATAACTTCCCCAGGCCTATATTGTTTATGTATGGTGTGTTGTGTGCATGTTTTTAAATTATGGGTTTTTAGTTTAAATTATTAGATTTGTATTACATATTGTTTTGCTACTATTGTTGTGAGCCGCCCCAAGTCTACAGAGAGGGGCGGCATACAAATTTAATAAATAATAGTAATAATAATCTGCATTGACAGAGAGATTACGAAGATATGTGAGTTTGGTTGATTGACAGAATCACTTCAAAGGAATTTCCTAATGAGTCTTTGGCTTCTGGCTGGGAATCATGTTTATCTCAGAGACATTTAGCCTGGGAACACTGCCAGAATGGACTAAGTATATTGTTGACCATTTTATACCAGGACTTTTTGTAATCATTATAGCTTCTTATATACTATTTCTTGAGTGTGTGTGATCGGCGGCTCATCTAGACAGAACAGAATCCACCTTCTGAGCATGCACAAAAGTGAAATTGCAAAAGGGGATGCATGTAAAACGTCACAATGCAAACTGGTGATAAAGGTAAGTGGAACCAACCCCTGCTAAGACTAAGGCTGACAGGCAAGCCACCAGAATATAAACTGACAACAAACATCACTCCTTACTGACAATGTTACCTAGCATGGGTAATGAAACATCTACAGAAAAACTAGCAAACTCAGAGAGCACCAAGAACCCTCAATGTCAACAAGTACAAGAAACAATAAGAGATAGAAAATGAAAAAGATCAGAAAAAAAAACACAGCCAAAGTGGGCTGCTTTAGAGTTATCCTGTTCTAATAATGTCAAATAAAGCTTAAAAGAAAGATGGAAAACCCAACCAATAACTTTTTATTAATTGAGATTAAAGAATGACGGCAACATTTACAGAGAGATATTGAAGAAGGAGAAAGTGAAGTATGAAAGGCAATAAACTAATTGTCAAATAGAAAAGCACCAGGCACAGAATGAAGTATCTGTGGGACTGCTTAAAGCTGCAAGACGAGACAGTCTAAGTACTAAGAGCTCTGAGTCAACAACAGAGAACAGGACTGTGTGTCCTAGAGACGGGAAAAGGTTAGTGTATATATACAGTACTTCTGCTGAAGCAGGGAGATGCAGAAGATTATGGAAAAGTTCATAGCGTTGTACTCTGTGGTCTCTCACACAAAGTTTTCTGATGGTGCTTCAAAGAACAATAGAGCCATACATGGAAATGCAGAGCGAACAGGCAGGTTTTGAAAAAGAAGAGCACAAGATCATATAATAAATGCAAGATAATTAATGGCAACAGCAAAAATATATAAGATATTAATAATATATTATTAACCCTATTTGGATCGGGAGTCACTGCTCACAGTCACTCACGCCCTCATCGCCTCGAGGCTCGACTACTGTAATGCTTTCTACATGGGGCTACCTTTGAAAAGTGTTCGGAAACTTCAGATCGTGCAGAATGCAGCTGCGAGAGCAATCATGGGCTTGCCTAAATATGCCCATGTCACAACAACACTCCACAGTCTGCATTGGTTGCCAATCAGTTTCCGGTCACAATTCAAAGTGTTGGTTATGACCTAAAAGCCCTTCATGGCACGGGACCGAGATTAGAACTGCCTGCACCCTCCTTGTCTTTCGTAAACTATTCAAGACCCACCTATACCGCCAGGCATGGGGGAGTTGAGACTCCTTTCCCCCAGGCTTTTTTATATTTTATGTTTGGTATGTATGTATTGTTTGGTTTTTAAATATGATAGGGTTTTATATGCTTATTTTTTAATATTAGATTTGTTTCTCTATAATATTGTTTTTATTATTGTTGTGAGCCGTCCCGAGTCTTCGGAGAGGGGCAGCATACAAATCTAACAAATTATTGTTATTATTATTATTATTAGTTCAAAAATCTTTAAAGTCATCAAGCGGTGACTATCGGAATTGAATTTGATGTGGTCCAACATGGAAAAGGGATATAGGCATACGCATTGTCGATATAATTGCTTGTCTTGTACAGCTGCCATGACAGCATCGCCAGGCTGGAAAGCTTATTATTAGGTATCAAAAGTGATGAAAACATTAACAATTTCAGATACACAGATGATACCCTTTTGCTTGCTGAAAGCAAAGGAGACTTTGAAGAACTTGGTAGAACAGTAGACATAAAATCTGAAAACACAGATGAATGCTTAAAATGATTAAAGTTAAATTGTATCTCTGGTGGCAGCTATAATTGATCAAAGTAGGAAACTAGGAGATAGTTATTTTTCTGAGCTCAAGAATAGATGAAAAGATGTAGAAATAAAGATATTTATCCTATAAATGAAGGCAATGACTAAATTCAATGAGATCATCAGAAGTAGCTTGGGAGCAGTCCATGGTCCACAGGGCATAGATGCGAAACCAGTGTTGCATTGTTGTGCCTGTGATTGGTGGACATGGAGGAATAATCAGAGAGAGAAGATGCATTATAGATTTGAAGATGGTTAGTCAGTCCTGCACTGAATAAAGGCTGACTGCTTTCTTGACCTGATGATTGAGGATCTGTATGATTGAGGACCTGAGTTGGCTCACTGATTTTATTATATATGGGATTTTAGTAGTAATTCTTAATTAATTAGATTTGTTGTCGTGTTGTTTTTTGTATTCTGTGAGCCACCCCGAGTCTTCGGAGAAGGGTGGCATACAAATCTAATTAATAATAATAATAATAATAATAATAATAATAATAATAATAACAACAACAACAACAACTGCCATTTACCAGTGGCAAAGAACTGGTGGGATCATAAGCCCGAAAAAGTGGTCGAAAATGAGCAAAGCAAAATTACTGTGGGACTTCCAACTTCAGACTGACTGAATTCTGAAGCATAACACACCAGACATTGTGATCGTGGATGTTGTATCTGCTCAGTTACAGCCGCAGATTAGAGCCAGGCGATAGGCGTCCCTATCCAGGGTGCTGATTGGCCGCCAGCCCCAGTTACAATGTAAGCGGGAAGTTTCTCTCTGCGGGATTGGGTGCTGCCTCAGGCAGCTTGTTATATATAAACCTGTGTGTGTATTATTTGCTTAAGTCTGTACCTGCCAGGCCTGGCATGAGTTCTGTAATAAACTTCTGAGTTAACTGTGGCCTCTATTACATTGGCGACGAGGTAGCGAGCCTATGCTGAAGATTGACAGTGGAGACAGTAAGTCAGGATGTCTGTGCATTTAACATTCCCCCCCTTTGATCCTCAAGGGGAGACGTGGGACTCCTATGTCGCCCGTTTTGATTGTTTCCTGATCTCAAATGGATACCAGGACATTTCTGGGGATAGAAAGAGGTCCTATTTTTTGGGGTTTTGTGGACCCGATATGTTTGAAACAGCTCGTGCCCTGTTTGCCCCAGTTTCCATCCATGATGTGGCTTGGGATGATTTCTTGAAAACGTTACAAGATCATTATGCCCCTGCCCCTTCGAGGTGTGCTCGTCGCTACACTTTTTATCAGCGAAATCAAGCCGAAGGGGAGTCTATTAATGACTTTCTGGCTGCTCTCCGTAGAGCGGCGTTATATTGTGAGTTTGGGGACCTTAATGACTACCTTTTGGATAGACTAGTTTCGGAGTCAGAGACGGTCGCCTCAAGCGGCGTCTCCTGGCGATCCGGGATTTAACCTTCCAAGCTGCAGTGGCGGAGGCTCGTGCTTTCGAGTTATCTACACAATCTTTGGCTTCTATGGACAGCTCAGTTAATGCCACGCAAAAGACAACCCCTGTCCCGGATAAACCCAAGCTGGCCCCGGAGGAGGTGGGCGATTTAGGGGGCGAAGAAGATGAAGAGGTCTGCAGATTGGCTACTAATCGGGCTAGGGAAGCACCGACGGGACGTCCTCGTCCTCCTTTGTCGCCGTGCCGTGGCTGTGGGGGGGGTCATTATCGTTCAAATTGCCCGTCCCGAGATGTGGCATGTTGGCGGTGTGGTGCCAAAGGTCACATTGCCAGAGTTTGCCGGTCTCGTAGATCCCCTGCTGCCCCGTTCCGAGAGCAACGTGAGTCTTCTGGCTTCAGTTCTCGGGGTCAAAGACGGTTTCCCCCCCCCAGAAGAGATGACTGCAACGCGGTGTACAGCTGCCCTCGTCCGGTTCCATCTTATGTCAGGAGGACCGCAGGCTCGGCTGAGAAAATTTCTGTGGTGGTTCAATTGGGGGGTTCTCGTTGTAACATGCAAGTAGACACCGGATCTGCTCATTCATTAATTTCATGGGCCACCCTCAAGCGCTGTTTCCCTGCCTGGAGGAAGAGTCGTCTGCTGCCCTGCGCTTTGAGCCTGAGGGATTACCAAGGAGCTGCAATTCCTATCATTGGAGAAGGTCGTTTTGCAGTCCGCTTCAAGACTTTCGCTGGTCGGCTGCCTCTCGTAGTGGTGGATGGACCCTTTGCCAGCCTGCTTGGACTGGACTGGTTCTCTTCTCTGGGACTCTCCGTTGAGGGGGTTAATGCTATTGTGGGGGAGTCGGGATTTGAACAGCTGGCACGGGAGTTCCCTGCCGTTTTTGACAGCAATTTGGGTCGGTATACTGGCACCCCCATTTCGTTCAATTTAGATCCTAAGGTTCCAGCAGTTCGTTTAAAGGCCCGTCGTGTCCCTATTCCCCTCCGTCCTAAGGTAGATGCAGAGTTGGACAGATTAATTGCCCAGGGGGTTTTAGAGCCGGTAGATCAGGCTGCTTGGGAGACCCCTGTGGTGATTGCTTTCAAGGGGGATGGGGGAATCAGACTGTGTGGGGATTATAAGTGCTCTGTGAATCGTGCATTGGCCCACCATTCATACCCCTTGCCAGTGGTGCAACAGCTGCTTCATACTCTGGGGGAGGGTCGGGTGTTTGCCAAACTCGATTTGTCCCAAGCGTACCAGCAGCTCCCCGTAGACCCCCTGACAGCCGAGGCCCAGGCGATCATCACCCATAGGGGGGTGTTTAAGTGCCACAGACTGCAATTCGGGGTTTCCATCGCCCCCGGCATCTTTCAAGGTTTGATGGAGCGCCTGTTATATGGACTGGAAGGAACTGTGCCGTATTTCGACGATGTTCTAGTGTCGGGGAGTTCCACAGACGAACTAATGATTCGAGTAAGGAGGGTTTTGGCTAAATTTAAGGAAGCTGGGCTTAAACTGAAAGCTAAGAAATGCGTGTTTGGGGTGCCCAGAGTCGAGTTCCTGGGTTTCACGGTGGATGGGCAGGGAATACACCCCACTCCTGAAAAGATTCGTGCCATCAGGGATGCCCCCAGGCCACAATCCAAGGGAGAGCTCCAGGCGTTCCTGGGTTTACTTAATTTTTATGCGGTCTTCATCCCGCATAAAGCATCAGTGGCTGAGCCTCTGCACAGACTTCTGGACAAACAGTCCCCTTGGCATTGGGGAAAGAGGGAGGAAGCCGCGTTCTTGGGGGTTAAAGAGCTTCTCACTTCTAATAATATCCTGGCTCAATACTCACCTGGACTGCCCCTGGTACTCACCTGCGACGCTTCTCAATACGGGGTGGGCGCAGTCTTAAGCCACAGACTGCCCAATGGCACAGAAGCTCCCCTGGCTTTCTTCTCCCGCACGCTGGCTAAAGCGGAACGTAATTACGGCCACATCGACAAGGAGGCGCTGGCTCTGATTGCTGGAGTCCGAAGATTCCACGAGTACCTGTATGGCCGTCACTTCGAGCTGGTGACTGACCACCAGCCATTATTGGGTTTATTGTCTGGGTCACGTCAAAGCCCTGTGGTTATCTCCCCCAGGATGTCACGATGGATAGTTTTCCTTGCTAATTATAGTTACACTTTATCATACAAACCTGGGCGCCATATTTCTCATGCAGATGCCCTTAGCAGATGCCCCCTGGCCGAAGTTTTAGTGGACCCCGCACCTGCATGTTCTGTCTTTGCGCTGACAGATGGGGGTCATATTTTATCTGCAGCCGAGGTAGCCTGGGAAACTGGGCGGGATTTCACCTTGTCCCAAGTGAGGCAATGGGTGTTAAGGGGGTGGCCTGTCTCAGCCCCTGCCGAGGAGTATGTGCCTTTCTTCAGGTGTCGAGCCGAGTTCTCCGTGGAAAGGGGTATTCTGCTGAGAGGGTGCAGGGTGGTAATCCCGAGTAGGCAGCGCAGCCAGGTGTTAGCTCTCCTGCATGATGGCCATCCAGGCATTGTGCGCATGAAAAGCCTGGCAAGGGATTACGTGTGGTGGCCGGGGCTGGATAAGGGGGTAGAACAAAGAGTGGCAGATTGTAGGACATGCCAAGAGCACCGGCCTTTCCCTCCCCGAGGAGAGCCATTGGCCTGGGAGCCGCCTGCGGGCCCCTGGGCTCGGATACATATTGATTTGGCCGGCCCCTTCATGGGGCAGTCTTTCTTGGTAATAGTGGACGCTCACTCTAAGTGGGTAGAGGTGGTGCACCTTAAATCCACACAGTCACAAACGATTACAGAGGCTCTGATGACAGTATTTGCCACACAGGGGTTCCCAGACCTCCTGGTTTCGGACAACGGCCCGCAATTCACATCTGTACTGTTCGAGTCGTTCTTGGCATCGGTGGGCATCCGCCATGCGCTGACCTCGCCTTGGCACCCGGCCAGTAATGGGCAGGCGGAACGGGCAGTGAGGTCAGTCAAGGAGTCTTTAAAGAAGATGACTGGGGGTTCATGGCAGAAAAGGTTGGCAGATTTGTTATTAGCACAGCACACGACACCCTGTGTGGCCACTGGCAAGACCCCTGCTGAACTATTAATGGGTCGCAAACTTCGAATAGTCTTAGATAGACTTCATCCGTGGTATTCACAGTCGGTGCCCTGGCCAGAAACCCCGGCCAGAAAGGTGAGAGTAGGTGACCGGGTGTTTGCGCGCTCATATTCTGGAGAGCAGAATTGGGCTGAAGGAGAAATAAGCAGGGAGTTGGGTCCCAGGTCGTTTGAGGTCATGTTACGGGATGGCCGAGTGTGGAGGAGACATTTGGACCAAATTCGGTCAGACAAGGGAATGGCTACTAGCGAGGAAAGAGGTCAAGGCCACCCCGGAATCGTTATGGAGGAAACCCTAAACCGGGGTGGAAGTAATGGGGAAACTGACAGCTCGGCAGAAGCCTCGCCGTTTGGAAGCGAGGGAAGCAGAGAGGCGAGTCGGGAGACCGGGGAGGAACAAGTAATAGAGCCACGGAGATCGGGACGTCTTTGTAAGAGGCCGGAATATTTGAAAGATTATGTATGTGCTAACGAAAGGGATAGGAGTGTTGTATCTGCTCAGTTACAGCCGCAGATTAGAGCCGGGCGATAGGCGTCCCTATCCAGGGTGCTGATTGGCCGCCAGCCCCAGTTACAATGTAAGCGGGAAGTTTCTCTCTGCGGGATTGGGTGCTGCCTCAGGCAGCTTGTTATATATAAACCTGTGTGTGTATTATTTGCTTAAGTCTGTACCTGCCAGGCCTGGCATGAGTTCTGTAATAAACTTCTGAGTTAACTGTGGCCTCTATTACAGTGGAGAAAAAGAAAGCATGGATCATCGACATCGCAATCCCAGGAGACAGCAGAATTGAGGAGAAGCAGCTAGAGAAATTAGTGAAATACGAAGATCTAAAAATCGAGCTGCAACGACTCTGGCATAAGCCAGTGAAAGTGGTCCCAGTGGTACTTGACATGCTGGGCGCAGTACCAAAGGATCTCAGCGGACATTTGAAAACCATCGGAATTGACAAAATCTCCATCTGTCAATTGCAAAAGGCTGCTTTACTGGGATTGGCAAACATAATTCGCCGCTACATCATGCAGTCCTAGGTGCTTGGGAAGCGCCCGACTGGTGATGAAATACGAAATCCAGCATAGTGATCTAGTTTGCTGTGTTGTACTGACATAATAATAATAATAATAATAATAATAATAATAATAATAATAATAATAATAATAATAATAATACTGCACGAGTCATAAAGAACAGTTTTTCCCTGAATGCCATCACTCTGCTAAACAAATAATTCTCTCAACACTGTCAAACTATTTCCTAAGTCTCCACTACTATTAATTTTCGCATCATTCCTCTCCCCTCCCACAAACAACTGTATGACTGTAACTTTGTGGCTTCTATCCTTACAATTTACATTGACTGGTTCCTAATAAGATTTGATTGCTTATATGTACCTGGACTTTCATTAAGTGTTGTACCTTATGATTTTTGATGAATTTATCTTTTTTTAAATGTACACCGAGAGCATATGCATCAAGACAAATTCCTTGTGTGTCCAATCACACTTGGCCAATCAATTATATTCTATGCTATGATCTGTAAACAGAAGCTCATCTAAGTTGTGTGTGAGAAAAGTAGAGAATAAATGAAGAAAGTGGATCTGCTTGACATGGTTAAGAGAAGCAGAAGGAGAAGATAATGTCTGGGGTACAGTAAATCAGTGAAAAAAGAGGGTACAAGTAGTCCTCGAGTTACAATCCAGGTTCGCCTGGTGCACCAGTTGCGGCCCTATTTGGACAGGGAGTCATTGCTCACAGTCGCTCAGGCCCTCATCACCTCGAGGTTCAATTACTGCAACGCTCTCTACATGGGGCTACCTTTGAAAAGTGTTTGGAAACTTCAGATCATGCAAAACGCAGCCGCGAGAGCCATCGTGGGGCTTCCTAGATTCGCCCACGTTTCTTCAACACTCTGTGACTTGCATTGGCTGCCGATCAGTTTCCGGTCACAATTCAAAGTGTTGGTCATGACCTTTAAAGCCCTACATGGCTTTGGACCAGATTACCTCCGGAACCGCCTGCTACCGCACGAATCCCAGCGACCGATAAGGTCCCACAGAGTTGGCCTTCTCCGGGTCCTCTCGACTAAACAATGTCATTTGGCGGGGCCCAGGGGAAGAGCCTTCTCTGTGGCGGCTCCGGCCCTCTGGAACCAACTCCCGCCAGAGATTAGAATTGCCCCCACCCTCCCTGTCTTTCGTAAACTACTCAAGACTCACTTATACTGCCAGGCATGGGAGAGTTAAGATATTCCTTCCCCCTAGGCCATTACAAGTTATACATGGTATGCTTGTGCGTATGTTTGGTTTTATTATAAGGGTTTTTAGTTGTTTTATTAATTGGACTTCTACATGCTGTTTTTATCATTGTTGTTAGCCACCCCGAGTCTACGGAGAGGGGCGGCATACAAATCCAATAAATAATAACCACAATGGACCTCAACACTTATGTTGCTAAGTGAAACATTTGTTGAGTTTACTCTATTTTCTGACTTTTCAATTGATGATTTGCTTAACAACCAGGGCCAAAAAGGTTGTAAAATTGGCCCTGGCTCACTTAGCAAATGCATCCTTTAAGTAATGAAAGTTCTAATTCCAGTTGTAGTTATAACTCAAGCACTACCTATACAGCTTATCCTAAGGGGAAAACTGAGAAATAAGACATTAGTTTATGCATTTTGCCTGTGGGAGGGCTTGACTGTATGGCACTTAACTGGGGATGGGACTTTTTGCCTCCGCCAGTTGGATGAAGCTCTTTCCTCTGCAGCAGCTGATTGGCCGCTTCCTTCTCTCCCTCACCCCAAGGCCCCTAGCTATTGGCCCCAGCCCTTTTGCCACAAAAATCCAAATTCAGCCACAGCCTTTTGGCCACATGGGACACTTCGCCACCATCCAATCAGAACAGTTGTTACAAAATGCTACTTTTGGAAGGAAAGAATGGGACAGTTTGCTCTTTCATACACAAACACACACATTGAATGATAGAGATGGAAGGGACCACGGTGGCCATCTAGTCTGACCCTCCTTCTCATTCAGGAGACTTACAGAATGATAGAGAGGGAAGGGACCTTGATGGCCATCTAGTCTGACCTGACCCACCTTCTCATTCAGGAGACTTACAGAATGATAGAGAGGGAAGGGAACTCAGTGGCCATCTAATCTGACCCACCTTCTCATTCAGGAGACTTACAGAATGATAGAGAGGGAAGGGACCTCGGTGGCCATCTAGTCTGACCCACTTTCTCATTCAGGAGACTTACAGAATGATAGAGGGAAGGGACCTTGGTGGCCATCTAGTCTGACCTGACCCACCTTCTCATTCAGGAGACTTACAGAATAATAGAGAGGGAAGGGAACTCAGTGGCCATCTAGTCTGACCCACCCCACTTAACTACTAACCAAAGTAAAATAACAAATCTCCCTCCCTCCCCCTCCTCTTGCCTGTTGTTTGAATGTTAGGCCTTTAATAATCACTGATTATTGATAAATAATCAATTGCCCATCAATTGCATTTGATTGTGCAAATGCAATTGATGGGCATAGTTATTTTTAAATATTACACTTACATTTCACTTTTCTGCCAGGAAACTTAAAGCAGTAAGTGTGGTTCCTATTTTATTTATTTATTTATTTCTTTCTAATATCTTAACCCCACTTTCATCCAAACTCCAAAATAGCATGCAGTAAACTAAACCAGGAAAATCAAATCAGATGATTTTCAAATCAAATTCAAAGACCAATTAAAACTTAACTATTAATGCAGGTTTATTTGTGCCTACGATCTTAAACTGCTATGTCACCACTGACCCAAAAACATTTACCCGGGAGTTCAAACTCAGGACTCAGTCTTGTGCTAGCACTCTAATCATAAATCATTTCCAAATCAACCACCAATAACAAAAGTGTGTTTCCTAGTCTGCAAATTATTGCCATGCATAAAGTAGGTCACATTTTTGCTGCGAACTATTGGGCAGATGGCAATGCCTCCTAAACATCACAGCAGAGCTTGCCATCCTGGTTCATTCTGCCTAACAACAAAGGGGACCATGCACACACAAAATGCCATATAAACAACTGAATCGAAGGGTCTAAGTGAGCCGCTCTGTTTCTGTGAGAGGCAATGTCACATTGAGGTTGAAGTAGCTTACCTTTGCAAGGACCTCATTAAGGCAGGTGGGGTGGTGGTGGTGAGCTAGACAGACCTACTTGGCTATGCTCCAGGAACTGTGCTTTAAGTAATTAGGTAGTACGGGGCAATGAGTCAGCCCCCGCCATATAGATTGCATGGAACAAATTCATGAGACATATAAATAAGGGTAAGCAGATCTCACATTAAATAAATAAATAAATATTTATTTATTTATTTATTTATTTATTTATTTATTTATTATTATTATTATTATTTGTTAGATTTGTATGCCGCCCCTCTCCGAAGACTCGGGGCGGCTCACAACAGTAATAGAAACAATATAACAGTGGGACAAATCTAATATTAAAATAAAACATATCTAAAACCCCAAAAATTTAAAACCATACAACACATATATACCAAACATAAAATATAAAAGCTTGGGGGAGGATGTCTCAGTTCCCCCATGCCTGGCGATAAAGGTGGGTCTTGAGTAATTTGAGAAAGACAAGGAAGGTGGGGGCCGTTCTAATCTCTGGGGGGAGTTGATTCCAGAGGGCCGGGGCCGCCACAGAGAAGGCTCTTTCCCTGGGGCCCACCAAACAACATTGTTTGGTCGACGGGACCCGGAGAAGGCCAACTCTGTGGGACCTTATCGGCCGCTGGGATTCGTGCGGTAGAAGGCGGTTCCGGATGTATTCTGGTCCAATGCCATGTAGGGCTTTAAAGGTCATTACCAACACTTATTTTATTTATTTATTTATTTATTTACTTACTTACTTACTTACTTACTTACTTACTTACTTACTTACTTACTTACTTACCTACTTACTTACTTATTTATTTATTCGATTTCTATGCCACCCTTCACCTGAGACTCAGGGCGGCTTACAACAAGGTAATATAAACATGTAGAAATCTAAATAAAATTACAATCTAAAAATCCCCAGAGTTAAAAGTTAAACAGATTCATAAATCATACATCAAACATTCATTCATTGGGAAGGGCAAGATATTAAAATTTCATTGGCCCCATGCCTGCCAGCAGAGGTGGATCTTTAAAACTTTACAGAAGGCAGGGATAGTGGGGGCAGTACATATCTATGGAGGGAGCATTTTCCATAGGGCCAGGGCCACCACAGAGAAGGCTCTTCCCCTAAGCCCTGCCAGATGACATTGTATGTGGCTGACAGGACCTGGAGAAGGCCGACTCTGTGGGACCTAACTGACCGCTGGGATGTGTTATTGTTATTGTTATTGTTATTGTTATTGTTATTGTTATTGTTATTGTTATCGTTATCGTTATCGTTATCGTTATCGTTATCGTTATCGTTATCGTTATCGTTATCGTTATCGTTATCATTATTATTATTATTATTATTATTATTATTATTATTATTATTTAAATTTGTATGCTGTCTGTCCTTTATTTTCTTTTGGTCCTCAGTTATCGATGATTAATGGATTTGGACATCAAGATGGCTCTCAATAATCTCTTTTGATAGATGCCCATGATTCAGTCTTAAGCCCAGGATACTTCATAAAGGGATCTGTGACAGTCATAGCACTAGCAATGGCACTTAGACTTATATACTGCTTTACAATGCTTTTACAGCCACCTCAAAGCAGTTTACAAAGCTAGCATATTGCTCCCAACAATTTGGGCCCTCATTTTACCCACCTCAGAGGGATGGAAGGCTGAGTCAACCTTGTGCCCGGTGAGATTTGAACTGCCAAATTGCAGTCAGTCGACAGTTAGCAGAAGTAGCTTGCAGTACTGCACTCTAACCACTGCACCAATGTGGCTCATAAGTGCAAGGACCTGTTGTAAGTCACTGTTGTAAGTCACTTTTTCAGTCCGACTGTAGCTTTGAACACTTGTTACATGAATGGTCATAAATCATGGATTACTTGTACAATTCTGATTTTACCCTGGAACTCTTTTATTTACCATCATTTGGAATTCATGGATTTTCACAGAGGATTCAGTAATGTCAGACTTGGCACCAGTCTTTGGCAATCCGAACCACCCAAGTGCTAAAATATCCAGAATAGCCTCTTCTTGAGGCATCATCAAAAATACATTACACATTTTCAGAAGGGAAATTTTTTCCCCTATAATGAATCTTAGGCATGGCTTCGGGGGGGGGGGGGCATTATGGGTACTTTCTCCCTTAAAATATAAAGGACTACTCAGAAATCAGCAATGGGCAACAGGGTTGACATTAGACATTTGCAAGTTGAGTGCCATTTTTGTCTTGTGAACAATAGGTTAAGATATTCATGAACTGGGAGAGCCATGTTAACAATGTCAGCCAATGAACAGGCATAGCTACTAAATCAGCCAATGGGAGTTTAAACACTTCTGAGTCTGTGCAGAGAATCAAAACTGAAACCTGAAGGCTGGGCGTGGCTCAGTCCACTTTGTAGTCTTGTCTCTGAACTCTGAATTAGAAGCTGCTTGTATTTTATTTGCAATTGCTGCTATGTTGAAGAAGAACTCTACTTGTGGTATTGTATATAATAGTACTATGTTTATAAAGAAGTTAATGAGTGCAGCTGAATCAGTTATCTGTGTGCGCTTCTGGATTTAAATTTATTTATTTATTTGTTTGTTTGTTTGTTTATTTATTTATTTATTTGATTTGTATGCCGCCCCTCTCTGTGGACTCTGCAATAAACTCTGATACAATACTGTACTTTTATTATATATTTTTTTAAAAATAGGGCTGATATGCATGTCATGTTATGATATGAGGGGATGAAGGTTTTGGAAGAAAAATCCAGTCTGATTCCAAGTTGGAAGGAACCAGTGATGGGCTCCTATGGGTACGGTTAGGTACGCAGTACCAGTAGCAAAACTTTGGTCAGGGACGTAGAAGCAGTAGAAAAATTTTGGGCTCTGGGTATGTTTTTCCTATTGCAGTAAATGAGGTTGAATGTGTACAATTTTAGAAGAGCTGTGCATGTGTGTAGATACACATACCGTTTATATAGTAGATAATGTATATCTTTGTGTGCCTGTGTGTAATATGTATGTACACGTATGGCATATATACAGAGAATTAAAGAGTATATTTTGGATGTTGAGTCATAATAAATAGGTAGGGAAATTGTATCTCTTTGAGGCGAGGAGAGGCCAGGCACCCTAACCCTTGATGTGAGTGATGTCAAGTTGGCCACCTTTAAGCCAGGCACATGATCTTTAATCCACCTCCGGTCACATGATCATGAAGTCATTCCTACCTTTTGCACATGGTTTGCACACATTATTTCCTTTTACATTGATTCCTATGGAAAAAAAATTGCTTCTGCTTAACAATGTTTCTACTTAAGAACCTGGTCATGGAATGAATTCAGTTCTTAAGTAGGGGTACCACTGTATCTGTATGACAAATAAAATAACTAAATAACTAAATAACTAAATAACTAAATAACTAAATAACTAAATAACTAAATAACTAAACAACTAAATAACTAAATAACTAAATAACTAAATAACTACCGTAAATAACTAAATAACTAAATAACTAAATAACTAAATAACTAAATAACTAAATAAACCAACCAACCAACCAACCAACCAACCAACCAACCAACCAACCAACCAACCAACCTGCTACTGGCTATTTGGTACTGAGAATTAAATCCTATGCTAAATTCAAGTTAAGGAAGAGACAATGAAGAGCAACTTTCAAGGCTACAAAATTCACTTTGTTTTCCCTCCA
>NC_091952.1:17907615-17979865 GCF_031021105.1 Erythrolamprus reginae
CTGTTTTGCTCCCGATGGAATCTGCCGATGAAGCCTCCTCTGACCAAGGAAGCATGAGTGACAGGGAAGAGGGGAGTTTGGCAGACAGCCCAGGAGGAGATCAATCATCTGTATCATCCTTGGATTCTGAGCAAGAATTAATGACACATCCACGCATGCGTATAGTGATGTATAGGAGACAAGAACTGAAGGATTATTACAAGAGAAAATGAGGCCACCTGTGGTTGGGTGGGGCTCCAATAATTAGGGCTGCTGCTATAAATAGCAGCATGTGGGTTTGGCTGTTGTGAAAGAGTATCTGATCGCAGTTCTTCAGGAATCATGTGTTGCTGTTTTCTGGACTTTGTTTGTTGATTTTTCATGCCTTTGAAACCAAAGCAGAGCAACGTGTGTGTGTGTGTGTGTGTGTGTGTCACTTCATTGGAAGAAGAAGGGGTGTGAAGTTTCTTCATAGCTGCTAGCTAAGTACTTAATGACTGCTTAAGGGAAATTGTACAGACTACCCGGTTGTTTTGGGATGAGTGCTCTTTGCAATACAAAAAGAGTGCTTAGTTTATTTTGACTTTTGGGATAAAGAACATTGTTTTGAATTTTCAAACGTGTGTGTGTGTCTGAAATTTGTACCCTTGAATTTTCGAGAGGCTCCTACCAGAGAGCCCGGCAGGACACCAAGAATTCATTTTCCTGTGTTGATATTTCCCTGTGTTGGTAGAGCAAGCAGATCCAGACAGTAATGGCAGGTGCATCAAGGGAGAACAGAACAGAACAGAATATAATTTATTGGCCAAGTGTGATTGGACACACAAGAAATTTGTCATTGGTGCACATGCTCTCTGTATACATAAAAGAAAAGATACATTTGCCAAGAATCATGAGGTACAACACTTAATGTTTATAGGGGTCAAATAAGTTATCGGGAAACAATCACTCTTAATATAAATTGTAAAGATACAAGCAACATGTTGCAGTTATTCAGTCATAAGTGGGAAGAGATGGGTGATAGGAACAATGAGAAGACGGGACCCAGGGGAAGAGCCTTCTCTGTGGCGGCCCCGACCCTTTGGAACCAACTCCCCCCAGATATCAGAGTTGCCCCCACCCTCCTTGCCTTTCGTAAGCTCCTTAAAACCCACCTCTGTCGTCAGGCATGGGGGAATTGAGACTCTTCCTCCCCCTAGGCTTATAAAATTTATGCATGGTATGTTAGTATGTATGATTGGTTTCTAAATTGGGGTTTTAAATTAACTTAAATATTAGATTTGTTTACATTGTATTATTATTGCTGTGAGTCGCCCCGAGTCTGTGGAGAGGGGAGGCATACAAATCTGATAAATAAATAAATGAATAAATAAATAAATAAATAAATAAATAAATAAATAAGACTAATAGCAATAGTAGTGCAACTTTAGTGAATGTTTCTTTAATTTCTAAATAAGATTGGTTCTCCTGAATATTTTTTTCCTTAAGGGAAAAATCCTCCTGTCTAAATTGACTAATTTCCTTGCACTCTTCATCTCTCCAATTTTCTGTATTTTCCATAGCTAAATCTAGCATATTTTGAAAAACCTTTGCTCTAAAAGAGCAAAGAGAGAATGTGGGTGGTCGGAAAGGGTGAAAACCCTAAGGAAATTATACAGTCTAGACCAATCTTGGATAATTTGGTTGGTAATGGGCAGTCTAGTGGATAACCAGATGAAAGAGCAGAACAAGTAATGGCTTGGCCATTTTTATTTCCCAAATAAGGAGAGAAGATTGACACCAGAAAATGACTCTACTCATATTCTTCTTTGAAACACCCTGGGCAATATTTTTTAGAAGAGTTCTGGCTTCAGATAAATGATGTTTGCCCTCAGCTATTAACTTAGCTGTTGGGATGTTACACAATGTTCTTGAATGATGTTCAGCCAATTTTAAAACCCTACTGAACAAACAGACAATCTAATATCTCTGGGACCGCCTTCTGCCGCACGAATCCCAGCGACCGATTAGTTCCCACAGAGTTGGCCTTCTCTGGGTCCTGTCGACTAAACAATGTCGTTTGGCGAGTCCCAGGGGAAGAGTCTTCTCTGTGGTGGCCCCGACCCTCTGGAACCAGCTCCCCCCTGAGATTAGAACTGCCCCCACCCTCCTTGCCTTCCGCAAACTCCTTAAAACACACCTCTGCTGTCAGGCATGGGGGAACTGAAATATCTTCACCAGGCCTATACTGTTTATGTATGGTATGTTGTGTGCATGTTTTTTTTTAAATTATGGGTTTTCAGCTTTCTAATTATTGAATTTGTATTATATATTGTTTTCTGTTACTGTTGTGAGCCACCCCGAGTCTGCAGAGAGGGGCGGCATACAAATTTAATAAATAAATGAATGAATGAATGAATGAATGAACGAACGAACGAACGAACGAACGAACGAACAAACAAACAAACAAACAAACAATACGGTCAATTTATTAGCAAAAGCATTTAGCAATAACATTTAGACGTATATGCCACTTCATAATGCTTTTAGAGGCCTCTCTAGGCGGTTTACAGAATCAGCCTATTGCCCCCAACAATCTGGGTCCTCATTTTACCCACCTCGGAAGGATGGAAGGCTGAGTCAACCTTGAGCTGGTGGTGAGATTTGAACTGCTGAACTACAGCTAACGGTTAGCTGAAGTAGCCTGTAGTACTGCACTCTAACCACTGCACCACCCGGGCTCTTATTATAAAGAAATGCTGGTAACAAAACGTCTCTTATTCCTACCACAATTAAGCAACACCAAGACATTGTTTGGTCTATAATCAATTGAAGTGAAATTAAACTGCATACTATATAACACTAATGCAGGGGTGTCAAACTCAAGGTCTGAGGGCTGGATTTGCCCTACTGACTGCTTAAATCTGGCATGTGTGGGAACGGCCTGGAAACAATGAAGGATTGGCCTGCGGTGCCTGTGGCAGCCAAAACATGGCATGGCGGGGCACATGCAGTCCCCCCTTTACATAGAAACATGGAAGACTGACGGCAGAAAAAGACCTCATGGTCCATCTAGTCTTCCCTTATACTATTCCCTGTATTTTATCTTAGGATGGATATATGTTTATCCCAGGCATGTTTAAAGTCAGTTACTGTGGATTTACCAACCATTTTTTTTTAATTAATAGAGTTGAAAGGGACCGTTAGGTCATCGAGTCCAACCCCCTGCCTGAGCAGGAAACCCTACAGCACCCCAGCCAAATGGAAGTCCAATCTCCTCTTGAAGGTGTCCAGAGTTGGGGAGTTCACCACCTCCCCTGGCAGGCAGTTCCATTGGTTGATCGCTCTGACCATCAGGAAGTTCTTCCTTATTTCCAGGTTGAATCTCTCCTTGGTCAGCTTCCAACCATTGTTCCTCGTCCGGCCCTCTGGTGCCCTGGGGAATAAAGAGACCCCCTCCTCACCGTGGCAACCCCTCAAGTATCTGTAAACAGCTATCATGTCCCCTCTAGACCTTCTTTTTTCTAGGCTGTCCATGCCCAGTTCTCTCAATCTCTCTTCATAAGTCTTGGTTTCCAGTCCCCTAATCATTTTGGTTGCTCTTTTTTGCACCTTCTCCAGAGTTTCGATGTCTTTTTTGTAGTGAGGTGACCAAAATTGGATGCAGTACTCCAGGTGGGGTCTGACCAGGGCATAGTAGAGTGGTATTAGTACTTCCCTGGTCTTGGAGCGTATTCCTCTGTTGATGCAGCTTAGGATTGAGTTGGCTTTTTTGGCTGCTGCTGCACATTGCTGACTCATGTTTAGTTGATTGTCCACCAAGACTCCAAGATCTCTTTCGCAGTCACTACTGCTGAGTGGGGTATCTCCCAGGCTGTATGGATGTCTAGGGTTATTTTTGCCGAGGTGGAGGACTCTGCATTTGTCGGTGTTGAACCTCATTTTGTTGGTATGGGCCCACTGTGATAGTCTGTCTATGTCTTCTTGTACTCTGAGCCTGTCCTCAAGGGTGTTGGCTACCCCCGCCAGCTTGGTGTCATCTGCAAATTTTATTAGTTCCCCTTTTATTCCCTCGTCCAGGTCGTTGATGAAGATGTTAAAGAGTACAGGACCCAGGACAGAGCCCTGTGGTACTCCACTGTCTACTTTTTTCCATGTGGATTTGGTGCCGTTGAGGACAACTCGTTGGGTGCGGTTGGTCAGCCAACTGTTTATCCATCTACATGTGTAGTAATCTACTCCATTTTTTCTAGTTTGTGGATTAGGAGATTGTGGTCGACTTTATCGAAAGCCTTACTGAAGTCCAAGTATATGAGGTCCACTGAGTTGCGTTGGTCAACTGACTTGGTTATGGTGTTGAAAAATGATATGAGATTGGTTTGGCATGATTTGTTTCTGATGAATCCGTGCTGGCTATTGGATATGATCTTGTTTGTTTCTAGGAAGTGGGTAAGTTGTTTTTTGATTATTTTCTCCAGTATTTTTCCAGGTATAGAGGTCAGACTGATTGGTCTGTAGTTACCTGGGTCGGTCTTTTTGCCTTTTTTGTGGATGGGGACTACGTCAGCTCGCTTCCAGTCTTCCGGTAGGTCTCCAGTGATCCAGGATATTTGGTAGATGAGGAGGAGTGGTTCCGCTATGGTGTCTGCCAATTCTTTTAGGACTTTGGGGTGAAGTCCGTCTGGCCCTGGTGATTTGTATTCGTTGAGTTCCCTCAGGTAGTCCCTCACTGTGCTTTTGTCTATGTTGAGTTCGGTTCTGGGGCAGTTTGTTGCAGTTAAATTGCAGATTGGTTGGAGGGAGGTTCCCTTTTGTGTGAAGACTGATGCAAAGTAGGCATTGAGTAGCTGTGCTTGGTCATTGCTGTCTGTGATTTCTCTACCCTCTTCGTTTTTTAGTGTGACGATTGTTCCTTTGATTTTCTTCTTATTGTTGATGTGTTGGAAGAATCTTTTTTTGTTGTCTTTGACTTCCGCTGCAAGGTGTTGTTCATATTGTGCCTTTGCTGTTTTTATTTTTTGTTTGCAGGAACTGGCTGTTTGCTGATATTCCGCTTTGGTTATGAGTCCTTCTTTCCATTGTTTGTACTTAGCTTTTTTTCCTTTTATGTCATCTGCGAGGGCTTTGTTTAGCCATGCAGGTTTAGTTTTGGTTTTCCTGCTTTTCCTTTTCATGGGGATTGCGTTGTTTTGGGCGTCTATGATGCTGTTTTTTAGGATCACCCAGGCTTCCTGAGTGGTTTTTCCTTCTAAGAGTTCGTTCCAGGGGCATTGTTCAAGGTTCGCTCTGAGCTTGTTAAAGTCCGCTTTTCTGAAGTCTGGGACTGTAGTGGTGTTGGGTATAGTAGCTAGTGATTGCACTATGTTGAATTTGAGGATGACGTGGTCGCTCTCTCCCAGTTTCCCTTCTTCTTCTGTTCCCTCTATTGTTTCTTCCCTGTTTGTTAGTATTAGGTCTAATATAGCATTCCCTCTGGTTCCTGTTTCAACTTTTTGGGTTAGAAAGTTGTCAGCTAGACTGGAAAGAAATTTGGCAGACTTTCCGCTTGGTGCTGAGTTAGTTTTCCAGTTGATGTCTGGGTAGTTGAAGTCCCCCATTATTGTCGTGCTGTGTTTGTTGCATATGTCTGTTAGTTGGCATGTGAAGAGGTCGTCCATTGTGTCTGTTTGGGTGGTCTGTAGTATACTCCAATTGTGGTGTTGCTCTTTTTTTCTTTTATGTTGACCCATATGATTTCTAGGGGGTTATCATCTTTGATTGGATGTAGTTCTGTGGCAGTGTAGTGGTCTTTGATGTATAGTGCAACACCATGTCTGCTGGAAGTTTGTTCCAAGCATCTACTACTCTTTCAGTAAAATAATATTTTCTCATGTTGCTTCTGATCTTTCCCCCAACTAACCTCAGATTGCACCCCCTTGTTCTTGTGTTCACTTTCCTATTAAAAACACTTCCCTCCTGAACCTTATTTAACCCTTTAGCATATTTAAATGTTTTGATCATGTCCCCCCTTTCCCTTCTGTCCTCCAGACTATACAGATTGAGTTCATTAAGTCTTTCCTGATAAGTTTTATGCTTAAGACCTTCCACCAGTTTTGTAGCCCTTCTTTGGACTTGTTCAATTTTATCAATATTTTTCTGTAGATGAACTCAGTATTCCAAATGTGGTCTCACCAGCGCTCTATACAGCGGGATCACAATCTTCCTCTTCCTGCTTGTTATGCCTCTAGCTATGCAGCCAAGCATCCTACTTGCTTTCCCTACCTGACTGCACTGTTCACCCAGACTGTCAGATATCATTACCCCTAAATCCTTCTCTTCTGAAGTTTTTTACATCCAGTTTTTGGCCTAGTTGGCCTGCTGCAGCACTCTGCTGGCCAAAATGGAGCATGTGCTTGGGGCTATATGTGCCCCCCTCACTCTGTTTTGGTCAGCAGGGTGCTGCAGCAGGCCATCCATCCTATGTCCCTTCCTCCCAACCAGGCCGTAAAGGAGAACTACAATATTGATCTGCCCTCGAAAAAACCCAGTTTGACACTCGTACACTAATGACTCAGTTCCTATTTTTCATGGCTAAAGTTCCGCTAGATTATTTGCCCTAGTTCATAGGAAGTCCTGCATCAAAGCCCTCTTCCAATTTTTAATTAAAAGCGTCATGGTTTTGAGTCCTGATTCTTTAACCGGAGAATGAGTAATAAACAGCCTTTTAATTATCCTATCCTTTAAAAATTTCCCTGATGTCACTTTTCTGTTCCATGATGTGAAAAAACTTTTGCTTTGATATATTTGTATCCCAACTTTCTTCCATGAAATTGAAGACAGAATAGATAGCATCCTTGAGAATTTTTCTTTTTTTAAAAAAAAAATTTTTTTTTAATTAGATATAAATATTAAAAATACATTTAGAACATTGATTAGACATATACTCACATAACATAACATAGATACATATAAACATACATACAAACAAAGCAAAAAAGAAAAAAAGGAATGAGAGAAAAAAAAATTGGAAAAAGAGAAATAAAAAGAAAAAAAGAAAATTCAAATTCTAAATCTCTTCTTTTTACAGTAAACCATACTTGAGAATTTTTCATCAGTAGATCATCTACATGAAATAAATGTCAACATCTGTGCTACATCATATAGGAATTATGTGGAATTACGTGAATCTATTTTGGTATATTGGTTAAGGTACCTGGCTAGAAACCAGGTCTAGTCTTGTTTAGGCATGGAAGACAGAATGGGTGACTTGGAGCCGGTCACTCTCTCTCAGTCCAACTCATCTCACAGGGTGGTTGTTGTAAGGGAAAATAGGAGAAGGAAGGAGTAATAGCAGAGATGGGCTGCCAAAATATTTACTGCCATGCTGTGGGCGTGGTTTATTTGGTGAGAGTGGCTTGCTGGTCATGTGACCAAGTGGGAGTGGCTTGACAATCATATGACTGGGTGGTGGTGGCTTAAAGGTCATGTAACTGAGTGGGAGTGGCTTACCGATCATGGTAAAAGTCAGCAAGAAAAAAGTTCGGAGTTTGGAGTGGCTTGCAACACCTGTAAGTTGCAAGATGAAAGAGAACTGAAGCTTACAAAAGCCAGTGGGATGTGGGAAAGCTTGTTAAAAGCCACTCAGGAAAAAGCTTTGGAAAGAGGAAAAAGAGTGCTAAAGCCCACTGCAACAATATCGCCAAAAAGGCTTCTAGAGTTGTAACCTGATCCTACGTAGCTTCTGCTCCGGCAATCTCACACTACTCACAGGAGCCTACAAAACTTTTGCCAGACCCATCCTAGAATACAGCTCATCTGTCTGGAACCCATACCACATCTCGGACATCAACACCCTTGAAAACATCCAAAAATATTTCACCAGAAGAGCCCTTCACTCCTCCACTCGAAACAGAATACCCTACGAAAATAAACTAACAATCCTGGGTCTAGAATGCTTAGAACTACGACGCCTTAAACACGATTTAAGTATTGCCCACAAGATCATATGCTGCAACGTCCTACCTGTCAATGACTACTTCAGCTTCAACCGCAACAACACAAGAGCACGCAACAGATTCAAACTTAATATTAACCGCTACAAACTTGACTGTAAAAAATATGACTTTAACAATCGAGTTGTCGAAGCGTGGAACTTATTACCGGACTCAATAGTGTCAACCCCTAACCCCCAACATTTCTCCCTTAGACTATCGATGATTGACCTCTCCAGGTTCCTAAGAGGTCAGTAAGGGACCTACATAAGTGCACTAGTGTGCCTTTCGTCCCTTGTCCAATTGTCCTTCCTTTATCTCATATATCATATATATTTTCTTCCTTTCATATATCTTCTCCTTTATTTTATATTTTTCTTTATATATATTACCTCATTTCTGTTCTCTTCTATATGTATTGTGTATTGGACAAAGTAAACAAATAAAAAATAAATAAAAAGAGAAGGGGTAAAGAGACTGGGGGGGAAGAGGGAAGAGAAAGAGAGGGGGGAGGGGGTGAAAGATAAATGTTAGTACAAAAGTTTTTCTTTTTTATTAGAAGATCTGTAATAGAAGTCTTCAAACTTGGCAACTTTAAGACTTGTGGACTTTAACTCCCAGAATTCTGCATCCAGCATAGCTGAGAGTTTAATTCTGGGATCTGAAGTCCACAAGTCTTAAAGTTGCCAAGTTTTGGGACCCCATCTTTAGGTGTGCTGGCAATATAACAGGATATTCCTTATTTATTAAAATAATTTATATTTCATTTTTCCACAATCAGAATGATTGGCAATAAAACATGAAACTTCCATTTAGAAAAGAAAAGGAAAGGAAAGGAGGAAAGGAACGGAATGGGAAAGGAAAGAAAGAAAAGGAAAGGAAGGGAAGGGAAGGAAGGGGAGGAGAAAGGAAGGGAGGAAATTATACAGTATTGGGTAGAACTGAGTTAATTATATTAGTCCGGCCCTCTAAAACCATCCCAATTTCTCATAGAAACATAGAAACATAGAAGACTGACGGCAGAAGAAGACCTCATGATCTATCTAGTCTGCCCTTATACTATTTTTTGTATTTTATTTTAGGATGGATCTATGTTTATCCCAGGCATGTTTAAATTCAGTTACTGTGGATTTAACAACCATGTCTGCTGGAAGTTTGTTCCAAGGATCTACTACTCTTTCAGTAAAATAATATTTTCTCATGTTGCTTTTGATCTTTCCCCCAACTAATTTCAGATTGTACCCCCTTATTCTAGTGTTCACTTTCCTATTAAAAACACTTCCCTCCTGAACCTTATTTAACCCTTTGACATATTTAAATGTTTCGATCATGTCCCCCCTTTTCCTTCTGTCCTCCAGACTATACAGATTGAGTTCATTAAGTCTTTCCTGATACATTTTATGCTTAAGACCTTCCACCATTCTTGTAGCCCGCCTTTGGACCCGTTCAATTTTGTCAATATCTTTTTGTAGGTGAGGTCTCCAGAACTGAACACAGTATTCCAAATGTGGTCTCACCAGTGCTCTATACAGCGGGATCACAATCTCCCTCTTCCTGCTTGTTATACCTCTAGCTATGTAGCCAAGCATCCTACTTGCTTTTCCTACCGCATGTGGCCTCATGGCAAAATTAATTGCTCACCCCTGCTTTAGAATGATAGGGTAGGGTTTGTCAATACATGAACTAACCAGAAATGTATGTTTGGAGGAATTAGCATAAAAAGCTATAAAAGAGAGTCAGATGTGTTTCTCTCTGTTATTGTTGCTAATGCTCGCTATTGCTCTGATGCTCTTGATAACACGCGACCTTTCTGATCTCACTCTCTACTAGTTTTGTCTGTGTGACTATACTATAGACTTGCTGTGCGCTAAATGTTGGTCTATGTATTATGTATGTAAGTAATACTTATGGTATTACTGTATATAGAATTATGTGTTCTGCAGAAGAGAAGAATTATAGAATTATTTGTTTGTTTGTTTATTTGTTTGATTTATATGCCGCCCCTCTCCAAGGACTTGGGGTGGCTTACAACCAGTGAAGGGCTACCAAAATTTTTACTACCACACTGTGGGCATGGTTTATGCAGGATGCCCTGCATTTTCTTTCAACATATTTCAATACAAATTGGGTGCTCTGGGGTGGAGCTCCATTTTCGCTACCCCACTGCGTGTCCCCCCCCCCACAATCCGGGCAGTAGCCCGCCCCTGCTTACAACATATAGAAAGAAACAATGGAATACAATCGGCTAAATTCAATTAATTAAAATTAATAAAACTAATCTAAAATCCCCAATTATATATATATATATATATATATATATATATATATATATATATATATATATATATTCGTAAATTTTCACGGGTATATGTATGTAGATTGTTCTGAGTTCGGGTTTTGCCCTGTGTAATATTTTGCATGTTTATGCGACGTTTCGGTGAAATCACATCCACCATCATCAGGCTGAAGTTTCCAAGCTTCGTGCTGTTGTAAAATCCATTTTACAACAGCACGAAGCTTGGAAACTTCAGCCTGATGATGGTGGATGTGATTTCACCGAAACGTCGCATAAACATGCAAAATATTACACAGGGCAAAACCCGAACTCAGAACAATCTACACACACACACACACACACACACACACACACACACACACACATATATATATATATATATATATATATATATATATATATATATATATATATGTATGTGTCCTGAGGGAAATATTATTGCTTAGCTAGTGTGTGTATAGGACTGTGTATTCTGATATCTGGTTTATATATGATTGCCTCTACTTAAGAATGCTTCTACTTAAGAATTTTTCTAAATAAGAACCAGTTGTTCAAGATTTATTTGCCTCTACTTAAGAACCTGAGCCTGAAAAAATTTCCCAGGAAATTTGAGAGCGGCACAAAGGCCCGTCCAGTTTCCTGCCATTCCCTCTTTAATTCCGGCCATCTCAGGCTTTTCTAGGCTGCCAAAGGAGCCTTTCGGTGGTGCTTAAGCCTTAAAGGTTTGGATTTTTTTCATTCCCCTCACCTCACCTTCTTCCTTCAGCAGCGACTGTCCTCCTCCTCTTCTTCCCCCTCCTCCTTCCACCCAAATTCTGAGCTGTTATTTCTTTCCTAATAGGTTTGCATGCAGTATTTGCTTTTACATTGATTCCTATGGGAAAAAATGCTTCTAAATAATAATAATAATAATAATAATAATAATAATAATAACAACAACAAACAACAAACAACAAACAACAAACAACAAACAACAAACAACAAACAACAAACAACAAACAACAACAACAACAGTTGTCTGCGGAGAGGGGAGGCATAAAAAACGGATTAATAAATAAATAAATAAATAAATAATAAATAAATAAATAAATAAACAAACAACAACGACAACAACAACAATAATAATAATAATAATTTATTAGATTTGTATGCTACCCCCTCCCCCATATATATATATTCAGGTTTCTTCCCGTGTAGGATTTTGAAATTTCTGGCGATGTTTCAACGAGGTCTCACTCGTCATCTTCAGGCTGGTGTTTCTGTCCGTGTTCGCCTTAGAACAAGGACAGAAACACCAGCCTGAAGATGACGAGTGAGACCTCGTCGAAATGTCGCCAGAAATTTCAAAATCCTACACGGGAAGAAACCCGAATATACCAAGACCGTCATACCTGTACCCATGAAAATCTACGAAAACACACACACACACACACACACACATACATGAAGTGGACTGTTTACTAACTACTCTTGAATATCTGTAAATAATTAGTCTGGGTTATTGGCTGAATAACCACCACTGCCACATAAACTCTGTTTTAAGTTTAGGATTCTAACATTGGTTGTAAACCCAGTGTGGGATGCTAACAATGAATACAAGCATGGATGTTTTATTCTGAACTTTACTATATGATATTTTGAATGAATTTAAAAAATGGCTTGGACGTGTATTAGCTGCATCTCTTTTTCCTAATGTTTCAGATAAGAGACAGCAGGAATCATAGGTTAGTGAAGGGATGAACAATTTAAGTATGTATAACAATACAGTGATCCCTCGAGTATCGCGAGGGTTACGTTCCAAGACCCCTCGCGATACTCAATTTTTCGCGATATAGTGGTGCGGAAGTAAAAACACCATCTGCGCATGCGCGCCCTTTTTCCATGGCCGCGCATGCGCAGATGGTGGAGTTTGCGTGGGCGGCGGGGAAGACCCAGGGAAGGTTTCTTCGGCCGCCCAGCAGCTGATCTGCTCGGCAGCGCCGCAGCAGCGAGGAGCCGAAGATCGGGGTTTCCCCTTTGCGTGGGTGGCGGGGAAGACCCAGGGAAAGTTTCTTCGGCCGCCCAGCAGCTGATCTGCTCGGCAGCGCAGCAGCAGCGAGGAGCCGAAGATCGGGGTTTCCCCACCGCCCACGCAAAGGGGAAAACCCGATCTTCGGCTCCTCGCTGCTGCGGCGCTGCCGAGCAGATCAGCTGCTGGGCGGCCGAAGAAACCTTCCCTGGGTCTTCCCCACCGCCCACGCAAAGGGGAAACCCCGATCTTCGGCTCCTCGCTGCTGCCCGCCCGCCGCTCACCCGCCCGCCGCTCATGAGCAAGAGGGGGAGAGATAGAGAAAGAGAGAGAAGGAAAGAAAGAGATGAGAGAGGGAGGAAGAGAGTGTGAGAGAGGAAGAAGCAAGATAGAGAAAGAGAGAGAAAGAAAGATGAGAAAGGAAGAGAGTGATGTCATCGGGTGGGAAAAATCGCGATATAGCGTTTCGCGAAGATCGAGATCGCGAAAATCGAGGGATCACTGTATTTAAATTGTAGGCTGAAAATTATTTAGCAGGCTCCCAACCTAGAGCCCTACGTGCATTTACCTCGAAGTAAGGTTAATTGAAAGCAGCCTCTTACTTCTGTGTAAGGTTGTACTAATAATGTTTTCTGGACTGACATTTAGATCGATACCTTTACAGAAGGAAAAGCAGCATCTGGCATTTAAATTGAGTTAATTGATAAAGATGGTTTGCAGGGACAAACAAGCTGCTTGCTTAGTTTAATTGACTTTGCTTAACTTCTTTTAAGTAACTATTAATATTGATTTGTAGTGGGTGGTGGGTGGTGGTATTTGACATTGACCGAAAGAGCTGTTTCATTTTGGGAAAGGTGACTCAAGGTCATCTATGAAAAAAAAATCTGTTTTCCAGAGACGTCCAGTGGTCAGGAAGAAAAAAATAACAAACAAAACATCAATATTATCTTCATGGTCAGGGATGATCAGACTGAACAGATATCAGACAGTTATAGGAATTATGTGAGTGAGTTGTTGGATCACCACAAGTACAATGCAACTGCTTGCTTTCAATATGCAGATGAACTAATAGCTGGGAATGGTGCTTGGATGATGACCTCAGAGAATGAAATCCTTATGGTTGATTGGTGTGGGATTTGTTGAAGTACAGTGGTACCTCTACTTATGAACTTAATTCATTCCGTGACCGGGTTCTTAAGTAGAAAGATTTGTAAGAAGAAGCAATTTTCCCCATAGGAATCAATGTAAAAGCAAATAATGTGTGTGATTGGGGAAACCACAGGGAGGCTGGGGCCCTGTTTCCTCCCAGGAGATTCCTAGAGAGGCCCCATGGAGGCTTCTCTCTGCCTTTCCCAATGCTGTTTCTTCCCAGGAGATTCCTAGAGAGGCCCCAAAGAGGCTTCTCCCCGCCTTTTTTGGCCCTGTTTCCTCCCTGGGGGGGGGGAGAGATGCTCTGGCCCCTCCTTCCTTTTCTCCTCCAGGAGCGGTTACAGTTTTGGGTTTCTAAGTGGAAAATGGTTTGTGAGAAAAGGCAAAAAAATCTTGAACGCCTGGTTTGTATCTGGTCATCTAACATCAATAACATCAATAACGTCATCAAAAAAGCACAAGAAAGAATGCTCTTTCTATGCCAGCTCAGGAAGCTCAAACTGCCCAAGGAGCTGCTGATACAGTTCTACAGAGGAATCATTGAGTCTGTCATCTGCACCTCTATAACTGTCTGGTTTGATTTTGCAACCCAACAAGACCGACACAGACTTAGAGGATAATCAGAACTGCAGAAAAAACAATTGCTGCCAACCTGCCTTCCATTTGAGGACACGTATACTGCACAAATCAAAAAGAGGGCTGTAAAAATATTTACTGACCCCTCACATCCTGGACATAAACTGTTTCAACTCCTACCCTCAAAACGTCGCTATAGAGCACCAAGACAACTAGACACAAGAACAGTCTTTTTCCTGAACGCCATCACTCTGCTAAACAAATAATTCCCTCAACACTGTCAAAATTGACAGAGTCAGTGCCGCCCAAGAATTTCTTGACCATTTCGAGATTGAAGGTGACACTTTTCTCAACTGTATAGTGACAGGAGATGAAACTTGGATTTTTAACATACTCCAGAGAGCAAACGTCAATCAATGCAGTGGTGCCATACCCATTCTCCTCCAGCCAAAAAAATTCAAAACTCAGTCACTGGCGAAAAAAAATCTTGGGCACCCATCGTGGCAGTGTTCATACCCTTAGCATTTGTTCTGTCGGGCTCTCTGGCAGACTCCTCCCGAAAATTCACAGGTACAAATTTCAGACACACACACATTTGAAAATTCAAAACAATGTTCTCTTATAATGAAAATTCACTTAACCTAAGCCCTCTTTTGGTATAGCAAAGAGCACTCATCTCCAAACAAACTGGTAATTTGTACAAATCCCTTATCAGTTCTGAGATACTTAGCTTGCAGCTGTGAGGCAATTCACAGTCCTTCTTTCACAAAGTGAAACACACTTTGCTCTGGTTTCGTTTCAAAGCGAGGAAAAATCAGCACACAAAAGGTCAAAGTCAGTAAAGCAGGCACGAAACACAACGATCACATAATCCTCCACAATGGCCAAACCCATAGGCTGCTACTTATAGCAGCCTCACTAATTACCACAGCCCCACCCAACCACAGGTGGCCTCATTTTCTTTGATAATAATCTCTCAGTTGTTGCTGCCTCTGCATTGCTCTCCGCATGCATGGCTGTATCATTAACTCTTGTTCTGAATCCAAGGATGAGCTAGATAATTGATCTCCTTCTGAGCTGTCTGCCCCACTCTCCTCCTCCCTGTCACTCATGTCTTCTTGGTCAGAGGAGCCTTCATCATCAGATTCCACCGGGGGCAAAACAGGCCTGCAGCATGTGGATGTCTCCCCCACATCCACAGTCCTTGGGGCAGGAGCTGGGCCAGAGCTAACCACAACAGCATTCAGGTAGTGTATTCCAGCACGCACTTAGCAGTTGGAGGGAAATGGAATGAGGACCCTCATCTCTAACCTTCACCACAACACCAGTCAATGATCTATTGATCATTGGCACTGCACTTTCTCTTCCGCTGGCTTCTCGCTTCACAATAGTAATACCAACTTCCCCACGAGAGCTAGTGCCTTGTAAACTTACTTTTCAGATAACCCGCATAGGACTGTTCTGCTCTTGTCATCTTTCCTATGACCTTCTCCTATTGCTTTATTGTAATTTATCAGTTGTTTGCATCTTATGATTTATGATCTATGACTTATCACTTTGTTGTTTGTATGTACACTGTCAGTTTATGTACTGGAAACAAATTTCTTGTGTGTCCAATCACACTTGGCAAATAAAGAACATTCTATTCTATTCTATTCTATTCTATTCTATCCTATCCTATTCTATTCCATATATATTGTATTATTATTATTATTATTATTATTATGATGATGATGATGTCAGTACAACACAGCAAACGAGATCACTATGCTGGATTTCGTATTTCATCACCAGTCGGGCACTTCCCAAGCACCTAGGACTGCGTGATGTAGCGGTGAATTATGTTTGCCGATTCCAGTAAAGCGGCCTTTTACAATTGACAGATGGATATTTTGTCAATTCCGATGGTTTTCAAATGTCCGCTGAGATCCTTTGGTACTGTGCCCAGCGTGCCAAGTACCACTGGGACCACTTTCACTGGCTTATGCCAGAGTCGTTGCAACTCGATTTTTAGATCTTCGTATTTCACTAATTTCTCTAGCTGCTTCTCCTCAATTCTGCTGTCTCCTGGGATTGCGATGTCGATGATCCATACTTTCTTTTTCTCCACGATCACAATGTCTGGTGTGTTATGCTTCAGAATTCGGTCAGTCTGAAGTCGGAAGTCCCACAGTAGTTTTGCTTGCTCATTTTCAACCACTTTTTTGGGCTTATGATCCCACCAGTTCTTTGCCACTGGTAAATGGTAGTTCCGGCATAAGTTCCAGTGGATCGTCTGTGCCACAGCATCATGTCTATGCTTGTAGTCTGTGCGATCTTTTTGCAGCAGCTGAGTATGTGATCGATTATGATTATGATTATGATTATGATTATGGTTATGGTTATGGTTATGGTTATGGTTATGGTTATGGTTATGGTTATGGTTATGGTTATGGTTATGATTATGATTATGATTACGATTACGATTACGATTACGATTTTATTATTTATTGGATTTGTATGCCGCCCCTCTCCGTAGACTCGGGGCGGCTAACAACAGAGATAAAAAACAGCATGTAACAATCCAATATTAAAACAACTAACAAAACCCCCTTATTATAAAACCAAACATACATACAAACATACCATGTATAAAATTGTAAAGGCCTAGGGGGGAAGAGTATCTCAGTTCCTCCATGCCTGACGGCAAAGGTGGGCTTTAAGAAGCTTACGAAAGGCGAGGAGGGTGGAGGCAATTCTAATCTCTGGGGGGAGTTAGATTCCATTCTAACCTTCTGATATTGTGGACTATGACCTAAAAAACATTCTGTTTTAATAAAATAAATCTCATTCTCTAATTGCCACAAGACATGTTGTTGGTTCTACTACAATTCACTGAGATCTAGTACAAAACAGTGTACAGGTTTATGTAACTTTTGCTTGAAAAACTAGTTTTACAAGAGCTCCACAAGGACAAAATTGCATTATACATTCAATGTTCTGATACTTCAATTTTTTTTCTACACCCCATTGGCTGCACTATGAAGTTGAAAAACTAAGTGTGAAGATAATGGCCTCTTGACCTTTGGTCTTACACTGTTTTCTTGCGGAAAGTTGCTCTTCTTCAATTGCTTTTCGACCCACTAGAAAAAGATGTTGAAAAGCATTCATAACAGTATATAGTCTGAGTGTGCACAAAGGATTTGTCCTTTTAAACTGGAATTTAAATGCAAAAAGGAAACAAAAGAAGAGCTTTGGATCTCTTGCCATTGAACTGCTCAAGTTAGTGAGTCGGTTATGTAATAACAAATGACCAAAGTATTACAAGCCCGCCATTTATTTATCTAGTCCAGATTTCTGTTGTGGCTCTGAAGTAAAAATACACAGCAATCTTTATCAAATTATATATCTCTCTTTCTATTTCTATCTCTACCTCTCTACCCCTCTATCTATGATTTTTCTGCCGAATCACCTGAGTTGGCCTGGAGTTAAACTAGCAATCTTTAAAAATTGGGGGACAAACTTCAGTTGGCTTCCTATAGAAAGTCAGCACTTACTCCCCCCCTCAAGAATTTTTGGTTTCTTCCACAAACCCCAAAATCTTTAACCTTAGATTGTCTACAGTCGACCTCTCCCCTTTTCTAAGAGGTCTGTAAGGGACATACATAAGTGCACCACTTTGCCTATTGTTCCTGTCCTACTGTCCTACTGTCCTCTTTTATCGTTACTTTTTATTTATGTTATGTTTGTACAAATTATTACTATTCTATACATGTTTGACAAACAAACAAATCTTTCCAATCAGCTTCCATGTTTCCAGTGTCCTTCTCCTAGCTTGGAACTGAACCAGATGGATATTCCTTCCAACATTATTTTACATTAATAAAAGAATAAAACAAGGTAAGACCAACCTCCATCTTGTTGAAGGGTAGCATGCTAAGAAGCTGTAAGTTTGAATCTGTTGCATGCTCTTGTGTTGTTGCGGTTGAAGGTGAAGTAGTCGTTGACCAGAAGGACATTGCAGCATATGATCTTGTGGGCAATACTTAAATCGTGTTTTAGGCGCCGCAATTCTAAGCTTTCAAGACCTAGGATAGTTAGTCTGTTTTCGTAAGGTATTCTGTTTCGAGTGGAGGAGTGAAGGGCTCTTCTGGTGAAATATCTTTAAGCAGCCTTTTTAGCTCTCAGTCCTGGGATACTTAAACTTAGATTTATTTTTCCAACAACTCCAATTTATTGGAGTGTGCTTCCTGCTGAGCTGATCAGTATAATGTCTTTGTTGATTTTTTAAAAAAATCACTACACCGAACACTACACCTTATAAAACATGTTGACTGTTGATTTTAATTATTATTTTAAAGTAGTTTTAAAATTTCAAATGCTAATTTTAATTTTGCAGTTTATGCCAAGAAGCCTTGGCTGTCTGCAATATTATACATTTAAAGGCAAATAAATAAAGTGACAATCTAGAGCAGAGAATTCCTATATACACTATTGGCTTGGCATATGATACTTGATTAGCAATGGAAAGCAATGGAAACTGCAGTTTAATGTTTCCAAATGTAAAATAATGCACTTGGGGAAAGGAATCCTCAATCTGAGTATTATATTGGCAGTTCTGTGTTAGCAAAAACTTCAGAAGAGAAAGATTTAGTGGTAGTGATTTCTGACAGTCTCTAAATGGGAGAGTAGTGTGGCCGGGCGGTAGGAAAAGCAAGTAGGATGCTTGGCTGCATAGCTAGAGGTATACCAAGCAGGAAGAGGGAGATTGTGATCCCGCTATATAGAGCGCTGGTGAGACCACATTTGGACTACTGTGTTCAGTTCTGGAGACCTCACCTACAAAAAGATATTGACAGAATTGAACGGGTCCAAAGGCGGGCTAGAAGAATGTTGGAAGATCTTAAGCATAAAACGTATCAGGAAAGACTTAATGAACTCAATCTGTATAGTCTGGAGGACAGAAGGAAAAGGGGGGACATGATCGAAACATTTAAATATGTCAAAGGGTTAAATAAGGTTCAGGAGGGAAGTGTTTTTAATAGGAAAGTGAACACAAGAACAAGGAGACACAATCTGAGGTTAGTTGAGGGAAAGATCAGAAGCAACATGAGAAAATATTATTTTACTGAAAGTGTAGTAGATGCTTGGAACAAACTTCCAGCAGACATGGTTGTTAAATCCACAGTAACTGAATTTAAACATGCCTGGGATAAACATATATCCATCTTAAGATAAAATACAGGAAATAGTATAAGGGCAGACTAGAATAGACCATGAGGTCTTTTTCTGCTGTCTATCTTCTATGTTTCTATAAATAAACAAATATTCATTTGCAAACAATTTTTGCCACACACTGCAATAACAATGCCTCGAAGCACTTTAATCACACTGAATGTGATGTGGACACTATGTAGTGAAGCCCCCTACCGCACCCTAGTTACATGACTAGATGGACCAAGAGGTCTTTTTCTGCCATCAATCTTCTATGCTTCTATGTTTCTATAATTACCGTAACAGCTGGTTTAGGACAAAGAAAACTAAAAGGGAAGAATCATATTAAGTTGCCTTTAACGGATTTGAAGTCAGGATTTTTAAAAAATTACTTTCAGTATAATCTCTCTTTTTTAGTATTTTAAAGATGGTTTTGTTTTTGTTTCCATAGTTTTATGATATTTAATGTCTTACTTCATTGCTTACATATCATTTTTGGTGGCTTTTGGCAGAAACGAGATATAGGAATAATGAGGAATAGAATACAAGGGGGAAAAATTTTGCTTCTTTTTCCATTATAAAATGCACACAAGCCATTTTGCCCCATATGGAATGGCTTATACAGGAGGATACTGTTTAGAACTCTACGGGTTAAAATGCCTGTGTGAAATGGGGCAGTCGCTATGAAAAATGACAGATGGCATGGTAACCAGGTAAATATTGTTTGAAAAAAAAAATGAAAATGAATCACCACAGGGGGGAAAAAAGGAACACAAGAGAGGTTTGCATAAAACATTGCATATATATGCATACCTTGAGAAATAAAATGTTACGATTTAAGTTGAAAGGAATCTCGCTGCATTCAGAAAAAGTTAGGGACAGATGATGGTGGATGATTGCCATCAACATTTTGGGTCCCGTTGCTTTTAAATCCCAGAGAAAGGAAAATTTTAAATGTGTCCCCTCAAAATGCTCCACCGGACTTAAAATTCTGAAATTAGACAATTTACAACTACGTCGTCTCCAAACTGATCTAACCATACTTCACAAAATCATATGCCAAAATGTCCTTCCTGTTAATGACTACAGTGTTCCCTCAATTTTCACGGTGGATGCGTTCCAAGACCGCCCGCGAAAGTCGAATTTCCGCGAAGTAGAGATGCGGAAGTAAATACACTATTTTTGGCTACGAACAGTATCACAAGCCTTCCATTAACACTTTAAACCCCTAAATTGCAATTTTCCATTCCCTTAGCAACCATTTAGATTATTACTCACCATGTTTATTTATTAAAGTTTATTTTTAAAAAAATTATTAAAGGCAGATGAAAGTTTGGCGATGACATATGACGTCATCGGGCGGGAAAAACCATGGTACAGGGAAAAACCCCGCAAAGTATTTTTTAATTAATATTTTTGAAAAACCGTGGTATAGACATTTCGCGAAGTTTGAACCCACGAAAATCGAGGGAACACTGTACTTCACTTTCAACTGCAACAACACACGAGCATGTAACAGCTTCAAACTAATTTAAATCGCTCCAAACCAGACTGCAGAAAATACAACTTCAGCAATAGACTGATCAACGCCTGGAATGCACTACCTGACTCTGTGGTTTCTTCCCCAAACCCCAAAATCTTCAACCTTAGATTGTATACAGTTTTGACAATACAGTGGTACCTCGAGATACGAGTTTAATTCGTTCCGGACCTGGGCTCTTAAGTCGAGCAGCTCTTATCTCGAACGACTTTTCCCCATAGGAATTAATGTAAATAATTTTAATTGGTTCCAGCCCTCAAAAAACTCACAAAGTTAGTCTAAATTATGCAGAAAGACATGTTTTTAATGAAGAAATGTACATGTACATATAAATGAATAATGAAGTTTCTTTCACTTAACTTGTAAACTTTCTTAAACTTTTAAATTTACATATGTTCAACTGCTCTGCCACCCAATCCTGTAGGACAGAGGTCCCCAACCCTTTTTGCACCAGGGACCGGCTTTAAGCGATCAAGAGAGGAATGGGTGAATGAATGGACGGAGGGTGGGAAGGAAGGAAGGAAAGAGGGAAGGGACAGGAACAGAGGAAGGAAGCAAGGAAACTTATGAAAGGGGAGAGTAAGAGAGGAATGAGTGAAGGGAGGGAGGGAGGGAAGAAGGTGGGAAGGAGAAAGAAAAGAAGAAATAGAGGAAGGGAAGGTAAAAGAGAGAAAGAAAAAGAGCAAGAAAGAAAGAAAGAAAGAAAGAAAGAAAGAAAGAAAGAAAGAAAGAAAGGGGGAAGGGACTGGAACAGAGGAAGGAAGCAAGGAAACTTATGAAAGGGGAGAGTAAGAGAGGAATGAGTGAAGGGAGGGAGGGAGGGAAGAAGGTGGGAAGGAGAAAGAAAAGAAGAAATAGAGGAAGGGAAGGTAAAAGAGAGAAAGAAAAAGAGCAAGAAAGAAAGCTGCAAGCACCCCCCCGAGCCCCCCAGGCCGGCTGCAACCTTTTAAAACACGCGCGCCGCTTCCCAGCTGTCTCCTGAAGCCGAACGCGGAAGTTAGCGTTTGGCTTCAGGAGACAGCTCCTTGGCGCTTGTATCTCGAATTTGGGCTTGTAAGTAGAACAAAAATATCTCTCCCCTCCCAGCTCTTATCTCGAGTTGCTCTTAAGTAGAGCAGCTCTTATGTCGGGGTTCCACTGTATGTTGATGTTCCTGGTTTTAAAATATTATAAATTAGTACACCCTCATTTGGTGAAGGGACCGAATTATTGTTTTTGGGTGACGGGAGCACATATCATTGTGTACTGTTTTGTGTTGTGTGTATTTGTTTATATTATAAAAATCAATAAAATTTATTTTAAAAAGGATTGTCTACAGTTGACTTCTCTCCTTTTCTAAGAGGTCTGTAAGGGGCGTGCATAAGCGCACCATTGTGCCTACCGTCCCTTTCCTATTGTCCTATTGTCTTTTTCATCATTACTTTCTATATTATGTTTATATAAACTACTCTCCTATACTAGATTGACAAATAAAATAAATATATAAAATAAATAGAATGCAGACATTGACACGGAACTTCTTGAAGTGAGGAACCCCCCCCCCCCAGTTTCTTCTAATACAGTGGTGCCTCTACTTAAGAACTTAATTCGTTCTGTGACCAGGTTCTTAAGTAGAAAAGTTTGTAAGTAGAAACAATTTTTCCCGTAGGAATCAATGTAAAACCAAATAATACATGCAAACCCATTAGGAAAGAAACAAAAACTCAGAATTTGGGTGGGAGGAGGAGGAGGAAGAGGAGGAGGAGGACAGTCGCTGCCAAAGGAAGAAGGTGAAGGGAGGGGAATCAAAAAAATCCAAAACTTTAAGGCTTAAAAAAAAAAGAGGGACTCTGAGGCGGCGAGGAGGAGCACGCGCCTCCCATACACCCGGTGTGAGGCTGCCTCCCATCCCATACACTGTGCCAGAGAGAGAAACCCAGGGGGAATGGCAGGAAACTGGCTGGGCCTTCGTGCCACTCTCAAATTTCCTGGGAAATTTTTCTCGGTTCGGATTCTTAAGTAGAAAATGGTTTTTAAGAAGTGGAAAAAATATCTTGACCACCCGGTTCTTATGTGGAAAAGTAGAGGCATTCCTAGGTAGAGGTGCCATTGTACTCTTCTATACTTGATTGACAAATAAAATAAATATATAAAATAAATAGAATGCAGACATTGATACAGAATTTATTGAACTGAAGAAACCCCCCCCTGTTTTTTCTAATACTTCTTCGTAGAAAACTACCGTCCGAGACAACAGTTCTCAGACAAGTACATTATCTTTGGCTGCTTTCTATTTGCTAATGCACATGATTCATCATCAAGCATTTCTGCTTTATTATGTATTTCTTTCTTCTTCTTTTTTTTTGCAGTTGTAAGGTCAACCAGAAGATACAAGCTGGATATGAAGGTGGCAAGGAGAAACTCATTTGCAATTATCTTTTTTTCTTCTTCTTTTGCCATTGCCAAATTGTCAATTCATTACACAGCACAAAGAGTTTCTCAGAATTATTTCCTACTAAAGGCCAACCTTCCATCATTTCTGATGATTCTCTTTGTTCGTACAGAGACACCGGCTCCTACATTATGCTCCATCGGGCTTACACAATCTTCCGTATTATTATCAGTCTGCAGTGTTTACGGTTGCCTTCAAGACGAAAAGGACCACCCGGGTCCATTTGAAAGCAAAGAGACAATTCCTTTAGCATTGCCCTCTGGGGACTTATAAAATACATCTGAACATTTATCAAACAAATGGGAATGGTTTTATTTAAACCGGAGCTGAGAACAATGGTGTTTTCAACATATTTCTTCCATAATTTTTGTTAGACCTTGAAATCTGGATCTTTCTACAATGGTACAACTTTTCAGACGTTGCTGGCTATTATTATTATTATGACTAATTATTACCGTTTTGATTATTCTTAACCTTCTTTCTGTCTTGAAGCTTTTACATGGTTTATTCCTCTGACCCTTTGTTCATTCTATTATTCCGCTTGGGAAGGTAATTGATTTTGAACAATAAAAGTGAGAATGGTTCCTGCCTAAACTTGTCCAAGTTCTTCCCTAAGCAGTTAAAAAGAAGCAAACAAATCGTAACCATAGTTATGGACTCTGGTTTCAAGTCTTGAAAAGTGGTAATGTATCAAGAACATTTGCAGAGGATGAGGATGATGAGAATCACTAGTATGGATGGTTTTCACTTCCTTTCCATACCAGTTCGCAAATGTGAGCACCAGTGATGGGCTCCTACGGGTACGGTCAGGTATGCAGAACTGGTAGAAAAATTTTGGTCAGGTATGCAGAACTGGTAAAATTTTGATTTCCCTCCCTCTTTTTTCCCTTCTGGGCTCTGGGTATGTTTTTCCTATTGCAGTAAATGAGGTTGAATATGTATAATTTTAGAAGAGCTGTGCGTGTATTTGTGCACATACACTTTAGTAGATAATGCATATTTTTGTGTGCCTGTGTGTAATATGTACATAGAATTATATAGTATATTTTGGATGTTCAGTAATAGTAAATAGATAGGGATAATGTATCTCTTTGAGGTGAGGAGAGAGGCAGCATACACATTTAATAAATAAAAAAATAATAAAAAAATAAATTAAAAAAAGTAAAATAAAAATAAAAAAATATATATAAAAAATAAAATAATAAAATAATAATAATAATAATAATAATAATAAAAAATAAAAAAATAAAAAATAAAATAAAATAAAAAATAAAAAATAAAAAATTAAAAATTAAAAAATAAAAAATAAAAAATAAAAAATAAAAAATAAAAATAAAAAATAAAAAATAAAAAATAAAAAATAAAAAATAAAAAACCTCAGATTGTGGCCCCTTGTTCTTGTGTTCACTTTCCTATTAAAAACACCTCGCTCCTGAACCTTATTTAACCCTTTAACTTATTTAAATGTTTTGATCATGTCCCCCCTTTTCCTTCTGTCCTCCGGACTATACAGGTTGTGTTCATTAAGTCTTTCCTGATACATTTTATGCTTAAGAGCTTCCACCATTTTTGTAGCCCGTCTTTGGATTATTAAAAATAGCAAATTATTATAGCGAATGCTTACAAAATTGGAGTCCACTGAGACATGCCAAACATCTAATCTTTTCCTCAACCTACTTGGACAAATACGATAGCATAGAGCCATGGCGGATGGGCAGGTGTGTGTTTTGGAAGTGAATATCATAATAAGCAAAGATGTTTGTTGAACCGGGTTAAATTGATGCTACTTCTCTGTTCTCCCACTCCCCTATTCTTAACGATCATGACATATTGTAGTATGGAACAACTACATAAATGTGACAATTGTATGCTACATCCAGTGAAGGGCTACCAAATTTTTTTACAACCCCACTGTGGGGTTGGCTTATGCAGGACGCCCTGCATTTTCTTTCAACATCTTTCAATGCAAATTGGTTGCTCTGGGGTGGAGCTCCACTTTCACTACCCCACTGCGTTTCCCCCGCCATCTGGGCAGTAGGTCACCCTTGGTTACATCCCATATTTGGGTAGATCAGATAGAAAAAATTATACTTAACTAAGTACAACAAACAGCTAAGTAGCTGATTATCAGAAAATTGTATCCCTTTTGTTGTGGTTAGCTCTGGCCCAGCTCCTGACTCAAGGAATGTGCAGGTGGATGTGGGAGAGACATCCACAGGCCTGTTTTGCTCCTGATGGAATCTGTTGATGAAGCCTCCTCTGACCAAGGAAGCATGAGTATCTGATCGCAGTTCTTCAGGAATCGTGTGCTGCTGTTTTCTGGACTTTGTTTATTGATTTTTCACGCCTTGAAACCACAGCAGAGCAATGTGTTTATTTATTTTATTTATTTAATTTATTTATTGTTAGAGTTGAAAGGGACCATGAAGGCCATTGAGTTCAACCCCCTGCCCAAGCAGGAACCCTATAGTACACCAGTCAAGTGGCAGTTCAATCTTCTCTTAAAAATGTCCAGAGTGTTGGAGTTCACAACGTCCGCTGGTAGGTTGTTCCATTGGTTGATCGCTCTGACCGTCAGGAAGTTCCTCCTTATCTCCATGTTGAATCTCTCCTTGGTCAGCTTCCATCCGTTGTTCCTCGTGCGGCCCTCTGGTGCCCTGGAGAATCAAGTGATCCTCTCCTCTCTGTGACATCCCCTCGTATACTTGTAGACTGCTATCATGTCCGATCTGGCCCTCCTTTTCTCTAGGCTATCCATGCCCAGTTCCCTCAGTCTCTCTTCGTAAGTCTTGGTTTCCAATTCCTTAATCATCTTGGTTGCTCTTTTTTGCACCTTCTCCAGAGTTTCAATGTCTCTTTTGAAGTGTGGTGACCAGAACTGAATACAGTACTCCAGGTGTGGTTGGACCAGGGTGTAGTAGAGTGGTATTAAGACTTCCCTGGTCTTGGAGTGTATTCCCCTATTGATGCAGTGTGTGTGTGTGTGTCTCACTTCATTGGAAGAAGAAGGGGTGTGAAGTTTCTTCACAGCTGCTAGCTAAGTACTTAATGACTGCTTAAGGGAAATTGTACAGATTACCCAGTTGTTTTGGGAAGAGTGCTCTTTGCAATACAAAAAGAGTGCTTAGTCTATTTTGAATTTTGTGATAAAGAACATTGTTTTGAATTTTCAAACGTGTGTGTGTCTGCAATTTGTACCCTTGAATTTTCGGGAGGCTCCTACCAGAGAGCCCGGCAGAACACCCTTTCATGTTCTTTCAAATTCTATGAATATGCATTAGTTACCTGCTACTTTATAATCACAAGCTTTAAACAGTGTGTGATTTCAGGGTCTGAAAAATTACTTTCCCCATAAGCATTTTCCTGAGTACTCTGCTGAACATCTCCAGCTCTTTTATTCCTCAGCCAAGGATTATAGGAAGCCTATGGAACACCAAGACTAATAATTTTAAAATCTGATTTAGAGTTTGGGTTGGTTTTTTTGGGGGGATAGGTAAGATATGAATGTAAAGCACCCTCAATTTGATCAAGAATATTGATCTTTATGCAGGAATCAATGGATATTAGTTCTGCTTTTCTAGGACATTACTAACCTGCTTGAAATTGTGAGTTGAAAACTTTACTTTTATACATTCATGAGATTTATTGTCATGAATTTGATTTGTAGAACTTGAAATGTCACCAGATATTCTTACACTTGAGATATTCAATTCAATTCAATTTATTAGATTTGTATGTCGCCCCTCTCCAAAGACTCTAAGTCCAATGTTGTGATCAGGACTGGACTTATCTAATTGAATAATTCACTTCTGGATAAGGGATTACCCTTAGATATTAGCCTTTTCTTAGATAATTAGAATAGAATAGAATTCTTTATTGGCCAAGTGTGATTGGACACACAAGGAATTTGTCTTGCTGTATATGCTCTCAGTGTACATAAAAGAAAAAGATACATTTGTCAAGAATCATATAGTACAACAGTTAATGATTGTCATAGGGGTCAAACAAGCAATGAAGAAACAATATTAATAAAAATCTTAGGATACAAGCAACAAGTTACAGTCATACAGTCCTAAGTGGAAGGAAAAGGATGATAGGAATGATGAGAAAAAACTAGTAGAAATAGTCTACGGAGAGGGGCGGCATACAAATCTAATAAATAATAATAATAATAATAATAATAATAATAATAATAATAATAATAATAATAAAGTGCAGACTTAGTAAAAAGTTTGACAGTGTTGAGGGAATTATTTATTTAGTAGAGTGATGGCATTTGGGGGGAAAACTGTTCTTGTCTAGTTGTCTTGGTGTGTAGTGCTCTGTAGCACTGACGTCTTGAGGGTAGGAGTTGAAACAGATTATGTCCAGGATGCGAGGGGTCAATAAATATTTTCACCACCCTCTTTTTGACTCGTGCAGTATACAGGTCCTCAATGGAAGGCAGGTTGGCAGCAATGGTTTATTCTGCAGTTCTGAAGTCTGTGTCGGTCTTGTTGGGTTGCAGAACCAAACCAGAGAGTTATAAAGGTGCAGATGACAGACTCAATGATTCCTCTGTAGAACTGTATCAGCAGCTCAGTATTACTTGTATCTATTAATATTACTTGCTATGCCGCTGCTATCTTCCCAATTCTGCTCCTCACAAAAGAACGTTAACATTTTTACAAGAATGCTGGTTATGAGCCCTCCTTTCCAGTGGCAACCATTCTGTTACCAAATTAGGTCTTTCATTTTTTTCTTACCAAACACAAGCATGCTGTTTTAATTCTTAATAAAAGACGTTCCTAATGTATTTCTGACTGCAAGGCTTTTGGCTGCGAAGGAAAAAACACAAAGCCATGAAAACTCTAAAAATAAAGAGGAAGATAAAGGTTGGGGTTTTTTTAAAGAAAAAGCAGAAATATTTTGTGTCCTAAAGGGTAACCCATTTGTTATGGTATCAATTTTAATAGAGTGAAGATGCTTTTCCCAAGTTGAGAAACCTACAATGTCGAAGCGGTTGGTTCCCACATTTTCCAGCCAACTTGGCTAGCATAAGAATTCTGATATCTAAAATCTTCATACAGTGATACCTCTACTTACAAACTTAATTTGTTCCCTGACCAGGTTCTTAGAAAAGTTTGTAAGAAAAAGCAATTTTTCCCATAGGAATCAATGTAAAAGCAAATACAGTGGAACCCCGACATAAGAGCTGCTCTACTTAAGAGCAACTCGAGATAAGAGCTGGGAGGGGAGAGATATTTTTGTTCTACTTACAAGCCCAAATTCGAGATACAAGCGCCAAGGAGCTGTCTCCTGAAGCCAAACGCTAACTTCCGCGTTCGGCTTCAGGAGACAGCTGCGAAGCGGCGCGCGTGTTTTAAAAGGTTGCAGCCGGCCTGGGGGGTTCGGGGGGGGTGCTTGCAGCTTTCTTTCTTGCTCCTTTTCTTTCTCTCTTTTACCTTCCCTTCCTCTATTTCTTCTTTTCTTTCTCCTTCCCACCTTCTTCCCTCCCTCCCTCCCTTCACTCATTCCTCTCTTACTCTCCCCTTTCATAAGTTTCCTTGCTTCCTTCCTCTGTTCCTGTCCCTTCCTCCTTTCTTTCTTTCTTTCTTTCTTTCTTTCTTTCTTTCTTGCTTTCTTTTTTGCTCTTTTTCTTTCTCTCTTTTACCTTCCCTTCCTCTATTTCTTCTTTTCTTTCTCCTTCCCACCTTCTTCCCTCCCTCCCTCCCTTCACTCATTCCTCTCTTACTCTCCCCTTTCATAAGTTTCCTTGCTTCCTCCCTTTGTTCCTGTCCCTTCCCTCTTTCCTTTCTTCCTTCCCACCCTCCGTCCATTCATTCACCCATTCCTCTCTTGATCGCTTAAAGCCGGTCCCTGGTGCAAAAAGGGTTGGGGACCTCTGTCCTACAGGATTGGGTGGCAGAGAAGTTGAACATATGTAAATTTAAAAGTTTAAGAAAGTTTACAAGTTAAGTGAAAGAAACTTCATTATTCATTTATATGTACATGTACATTTCTTCATTAAAAACATGTCTTTCTGCATAATTTAGACTAACTTTGTGAGTTTTTTGAGGGCTGGAACCAATTAAAATTATTTACATTAATTCCTATGGGGAAAAGTCGTTCGAGATAAGAGCTGCTCGACTTAAGAGCCCAGGTCCGGAACGAATTAAACTCGTATCTCGAGGTACCACTGTAATGCGTGCGATTGGGGAAACCACAAGGAAGGTGGAGGCCCTGTTTCCTCCCAGGAGATTCCTAGAGAGGCCCCACAGAGGCTTCTCCCCGCCTTTTCCACCCCTGTTTCCTCCCATGACATTCCTAAAGAGGCCCCACAGAGGCTTCTTCCTGCCTTTTCCAGAACTGTTTCCTCCCAGGAGATTCCTAGAGAGGCCCCACAGAGGCTTCTCCCTGCCTTTTCCGGTTACAGTTTCAGAGGCTCGGGTTTGTAAGTGGAAAATGGTTTGTTTATCTATCTATCTATCTATCTATCTATCTATCTATCTATCTATCTATCTATCTATCTATCTATCCATCCATCCATTCATTCATTTGAGTTGAAAGGGACCTTGCATGTCATCAAGTCCGAACAGGAAATCCTATAGCACCCCAGCCAAATGGCAGTCCAATCTCCTCTTGAAAATGTCCAGAGTTGGTAAGTTCACAACCTCCACAGGCAGGCCGTTCCACTGGTTGATTGCTCTGACCATCAGGAAGTTCTTCCATATTTCCAGGTGAAGGGTGAAAAAGTGACCATGAGATAAATCGTCTATTGCTATGGAGCTAGTGCAAACTTCTTACATTGTTCGCATGGCACAACTGACTAGAAATAGAAGCTGGTGAAGGTTTCTTCTTTTTTTAATGGTATCTAGGGGAAAAAAAATGAAGCAGATGCCTGTGTACTTGGCCTGCACATGTTCCTCTTTTTTTTACCCACCCACCCACCCAGCCCCTTTGGATACTTCATGTACTCAGAATGAGGATGGAAAGATTTTTGGCTGGCAGGTGATTTATGGATTCGTTATGAAACAGCAAAGTGCATGAAGGTGGAGCAGAATTGATTTATTTTTTTATTTTTATAATTTTTATAATTTATTTTATTTTATTTTATTTATTTATTTTATTTATTTTATTTATTTTATTTATTTTATTTATTTTATTTATTTTATTTATTTTATTTATTTTATTTATTTTATTTATTTTATTTATTTTATTTATTTTATTTATTTTATTTATTTTATTTATTTTATTTATTTTATTTTATTTATTTTATTTATTTTATTTATTTTATCTATTTTATTTATTTATTTATTTATTTTATTTATTTATTTATTTTATTTATTTTATTTATTCATTCATTCATTCATTCATTCATTCATTCATTCATTCATTTATTTGTATGCCGCCCCTTTCCGCAGTCTCGGGGCGGCTCATAGCAGTGATAAAACAGTATACAATGACGAATCTAATATTCAGTCTAAAATAACAATTTTACATTAAAAACCTAAAAACATACAAACAAACATTCCATGCATAAAACTACATAGGCAAGGGGAGATGTCTCAGTTCCCCCATGCCTGACAGCAGAGGTGGGTTTTAAGAAATTTACGAAAGGCAAGGAGGGTGGGGGCAGTCCTGATCTCTGGGGGGAGCTGGTTCCAAAGGGTTGGGGCTGCCACAGAGAAGGCTCTTCCCCTGGGTCCCGCCAGACAACATTGTTTAGTTGATGGGACCAAGAGAAGGCCAAATCTGTGGGACCTAACCGGCCACTGGGATTCGTGCGGCAGAAGGTGGTCTCGCAGATATTCTGGTCCGGTGCCATGAAGGGCTTTATAGGTCATAGCCAACACTTTGAATTGTGACCGGAAACTGATCGGCAACCAATGCAGACTGCGGAGTGTTGGTGTAACATGGGTGTTATGTATGGAAGGACCAACGACAGGAGATGCCTAGAGAGGCTCCATACAGGAAGTGTTATGAGAACAGGAAAGGGCACCGGGAAAGGGGCGGTAACCTAGCAACCGGGGAAAATAAGGGATTACCATTGGTTCATTCCTCAGCCAGCTGGCAGTTAAATAGGGGAAACCCGAGGAGGTTTGACAGTTGAATACTGACTGTTGTATTAACGTTATGTTTATGCTGGAATAAAGCAGTTCAAGCAAAGCCGCAATTACGTGTCCGAATCTGTACCAAGCCACTTCAATGGGCATATTTGGAAAAGCCCATGATTGGTCTTGCAGCTGCATTCTGCACGATCTGAAGTTTCCGAACCCTTTTCAAAGGTAGCCCCATGTAGAGAGCGTTACAGTAGTCGAGCCTCGAGGTGATGAGGGCATGAGTGATTGTGAGCAGTGACTCCCGGTCCAAATAGCGCCGCAACTGGTTCACCAGGCGAACCTGGGCGAACGCCCCCCTCGCCACAGCTGAAAGATGGTTCTCTAATGTGAGCTGTGGATCGAGGAGGATGCCCAAGTTGCGAACCCTCTCTGAGGGGGTTGGTGTAACATGGGCATACCTAGGGTAGCCCATGATTGCTCTTGCAGCTGCATGGATTTGTGGTTTGGTTTGGTATGGTTTGGTTGTGTTGTTGTTTCATGGATATATGTTCTGGTCTAGCTGTGCTGCTCCAAAAACACTCTCTTTACAGGCTTGGAGTTTCAAAATAACACTTCTTTCTTTATTTTTTCCCACACTGGAATTCGTCAATGTACATCTATGGCATGCAAGTGCATTCCAATCTCACAGGCTAAACTACAAAATCATACATTCTTTCTAATGAGCAGGAGAAATGGCAGAACATCTATCTTGTCATCTTCACTTTGCAGAAAAGCATCTTTAATTTCCGGTCATCTTCGGATGTGAGGTATTAATTAATTTACACACTCTGAATAACAGATTCAAAACCTCTTTCCCAAAAGCTCAGCTTTTCTTTTCTTTTCTCTAACCTCCTAAATTTTATTTATTTATTTATTTGTATTTATTTATTTTGTCCAATACACAATACACATTGAGGAGGATAGACAAGTAGTAATATATATAAAGAAAAAGATAGAAGAAAAGATATAAAAATAGAGGGGAAGATATATGAAAGGAAGAAAAGATAAAGGAGATAAAGGAGAGACAATTGTACAGGGGATGGAAGGCACACTAGTGCACTTATGCACATCCCTTACTGACTTCTTAGGAACCTGGAGAGGTCAATCATGGATAGTCTAAGGGAAAAATGTTGGGGGTTAGGGGTTGACACTACTGAGTCAGGTAATGGTCAGGTAACCAAGGGCTATTATCTACACCCCCATTGTCTGAAGAAGTATTATTTATTTATTTATTTATTTATTTATTTATTTATTTATTTATTTATTTATTTACTTACTTACTTACTTACTTACTTACTTACTTACTTACTTACTTACTTACTTACTCATTCATTCATTCATTCATTCATTTAGTTAATTTCTACGCTCTCTTGTAAGCTCCTGTGAAAATTGATGGACAATATATATCACAAACAAACAAATAAATATTGAATAAACAAGGAGGAAAAAACAAAGGAAAAGAGAGTGCAAAAACTAGGGAGACTTGATGTACTTTTAATAAAAAAGACAATGTTATGAATTGTCTTCATTAAATAACTCTTTCCAAACTTTTTTTATTTTCGTTCATTTGAAGGAGTGTGAATTTCCAAGAGTCTGGGTTTCTATATTAGTTTGAACGTGTGAGGTTAGGTAATGTCATTTTCATTAGAAAATAAACTGACTTTCTGGCACAATGGGAAAAGTCATCATGCTGTGCCGAAATCTGTTTTCCGGAACAGCCTTCCATTTTTCTATCTTATATTCAGGTGCCTAAGATCGTGTTTCCTTTGAGAGGTGTTTTTGAACACAGTTTGCTCTTCGAAGTGATGAAGGATGCTACTATTAACTTGACCAGAAGGATGTGAAGCCAAGGAGGTTGTCCACTAGAGAGAGAATTGTCCAATGATAGAGATGACATCCTTGAATAATTTGGAATCATCTTGTAGTAGTAATAATAATAATAATAATAATAACAACAACAACAACAACAACAACAACAGAATTGGAAAAGACCTTGGAGATCTCCTAGTCCAACCCCCTGCTTAGGCAAGAAACTTAGGCAGGAAACCCTACACTACTTCAGACGAATGGTTATCCAACATCTTAAAAACTTCCAGTGTTGGAGCATTCACAACTTCTGGAGACAAATTGTTCCACTGATTAATTGTTCTGTCAGGAAATTTCTCCTTAGCTCTAATTTACTTCTCTCCTTGTTTAGTTTCCACCCACTGCTTCTTGTTCTACCCTCAGGTACTTTGGAGAATAGGCTGACTCCTTCTTCTTTGTGGCAACTGCTATCATGTCTCCCCTGGTTCTTCTCTTCATTAAACCTGTAATGAAATAAGTGCAAGACCATTAGAATCCATGATAATTTTTTAAAAGTTCAATAGCAATAGCACCTCCACCCTGTGCTCACCCTGTACCCACTTGGCGAAACAGTGGAAGTGATGTGCCAGTGCCTGGAGGCTCTTAGGGTCTGGATGGGTGCCAACAGGCTCAAACTCAACTCTGATAAGATGGAGTGGCTGTGGGTTTTGCCTCCCAAGGACAATTCCATCTGTCCATCCATTACCCTGGGCTTACCCATCATAGAGGGTCCACAACTTGGGCATCCTCCTTGATCCACAGCTGACTTTAGAAAACTATCTTTAGGCTGTGGTGAGGGGGGCATTTGCCCAGGTTTGCCTGGTGCACCAGTTGCAGCCCTATTTGGATAGGGAGTCCTTGCTCACAGTCACTCATGTCCTCGAGGTTGGACTACTGCAGTGCTCTTTACATGGGGCTACCTTTGAAGAGTGTTTGGAAACTTCAAATCGTGCAGAATGCAGCTGCGCGAGCAGTCATGGGTCTCCCTAGATATTCCCATGTTTCTCCAACACTCCACAGACTGCACTAATTGCTGATTGGTTTCCAGACACAATTCAAAGTGTTGGTGATAACCTACAAAGCCCTACATGGCATTGGACCAGATTACGTATGGGACCACCTTCTGCCACATAAATCCCTGTGGCCGGTTAGGTCCCACAGAGTTGGACTTCGCCAGATCCCGTCAACCAGACAATGTCATTTGGTGGGGCCTAGGGGAAGAGCCTTCTCTGTGGGGGAGCCAACCCTCTGGAATCAGCTCCCCCCAGAGATTCGTACTGCCCCCACTCTTCTCACCTTCTGCAAGTCTTGGGGCAAATAGACCTTGCCCCTCTGACTAATAAATATGATGCATGGCGTGATTGTATTGTATGATGGTGTATTACATAGGGTTTTTAGTCATACTTTTTAATACATTAGATTTGTTCTATATACTTGTTTTATATTTATTCTGTGAGCTGCCACGAGTCTTCGGAAAAGGGCGTCATACAAATCTAATAAACTGAATTGAATTGAATTGAATTTAGACTTACTGTTTCTAGTTCTTTTACAGCCCTCTCTAAGTGATTTATCAAATCAGATTATAGCCCCAACAATCTGGGCCCTCATTTTACCCACCTCGGAAGGATGGAAGGTTGAGTCAACCTTGAGTCGGTGGTGAGATTTGAAATGCTGAACTACAGCTATCAGTTAGCTGAAATAGCCTGCAGTGCTGCACTCTAACCACGGCTCCACCCTGGCACACATTCAAGATCATGTGAAGTGTTAATACCACTCTATAATGCCTTGATAAGGCCACATTTGGAATACGGCATTCAGGTTTGGTCACTAATGAGCCAGGGTGGTGCAGCAGGCAGAGTGCTGTACTGCAGGCCTCTGAAGCTGACTGTAGATCTGAACGTCAGTGGTTCAAATCTCATCACCGGCTCAAGGTTGACTCAGCCTTCCATCCTTCCGAGCTGGGTAAAATGAGGACTCATATTGTGGGGGCAATATGCTGACTCTGTTAAAAAGTGCTATTGCTAACATGTTGTAAGCCGCTCTGAGTCTAAGGAGAAGGGCGGCATAAATATCAAACAAATAAATAAATAAATAAATAAATGATAAGTGTTCGGAAACTTCAGATCGTGCAGAATGCAGCTGCGAGAGCAGTCATGGGCTTACCTAGGTATGCCCATGTTTCACCATCACTCCGCAGTCTACATTGGCTGCCGATCAATTTCCGGTCACAATTCAAAGTGTTGGTTATGACCTTTAAAGCCCTTCATGGCATCGGACCAGAATATCTCCGAGACCGCCTCCTGCCGCACGAATCCCAGCGACCGATTAGGTCCCACAGAGTGGGCCTCCTCCAGGTCCCGTCAACTAAACAATGTCGGTTGGCGGGCCCCAGGGGAAGAGCCTTCTCTGTGGCGGCCCCGGCTCTCTGGAACCAACTCCCCCCGGAGATTAGAACTGCCCCTACTCTGCCTGCCTTCCGTAAAGTTCTTAAAACCCACCTTTGTCGTCAGGCATGGGGGAACTGAAACGCCTCCCCCGGCCACATACAATTTATGTATGGTATGTTTGTGTGTGTGCTTGTTAATATAGTGGGGTTCTTTTTAAAACTATTTTAAATACTTAAATTTATTGAATCTATTTGGATTTGTATGATTGTTTATATTTTTGTTGTGAGCCGCCCCGAGTTCACGGAGAGGGGCGGCATACAAATCTAAATAATAATAAATAATAAATAATAAATAATAAATAATAAATAATAAATAATAAATAATAAATAATAAATAATAAATAATAAATAATAAATAATAAATAATAAATAATAAATAATAAATAATAAATAATAAATAATAAATAATAAATAATAAATAATAAATAATAAATAATAAATAATAAATAATAAATAATAAATAATAAATAATAAATAATAAATAATAAATAATAAATAATAAATAATAAATAATAAATAATAAATAATAAATAATAAATAATAAATAATAAATAATAAATAATAAATAATAAATAATAAATAATAAATAATAAATAATAAATAATAAATAATAAATAATAAATAATAAATAATAAATAATAAATAATAAATAATAAATAATAAATAATAAATAAATGATAGATAGATAGATAGATAGATAGATAAATAAATAAATAAATAAGATATTGAGACTCTAGAAAGAATGCAGAGAAGAGCAACAAAGATGATTAGGGGACTGGAGGCTAAAAGATATGAAGAACGGTTGCAGGAATTGGATATATCTAGTTTAATGAAAGGAAGGACTTGGGTGACAGTATTCCAATATTTGAGGGGCTGCAACAAAGAAGAGGGAGTCAAAGTATGCTCCCAAACACCAAAAGGCAGGAAAAAGAATCAATGAATAGAAAACAATGAGGACCAACCTAGAAGTAGGGAGAAATTGGAACGACTTGCCTCCAGAAGTTGTGGATACTGCAATCCTGGAAGTTTTTAAGAAGAGATTGAACAATCATTTGTATGAAATGATATAGGGTCTCCTGATTGAGCAGTTGGTTGGACTAGAAGATCTCCAAGGTCCTTTCCAAATCTGTTATTCTATTTGACTGTTTAAGGTGAGTTCTTTGCAGCACACATTGAATGAAAAATTAGGAAAATGTTTAGAAGGCCTTAGAAACATAGAAACATAGAAGACTGACGGCAGAAAAAGACCTCATGGTCCATCTAGTCTGCCCTTACACTATTTGTTGTATTTTATCTTACAATGGATATATGTTTATCCCAGGCATGTTTAAATTCAGTTACTGTGGATTTACCAACCACGTCTGCTGGAAGTTTGTTCCAAGGATCTACTACTCTTTCAGTAAAATAATATTTTCTCATGTTGCCTTTGATCTTTCCCCCAACTAACTTCAGATTGTGTCCCCTTGTTCTTGTGTTCACTTTCCTATTAAAAACACTTCCCTCCTGGACCTTATTTAACCCTTTAACATATTTAAATGTTTCGATCATGTCCCCCCTTTTCCTTCTGTCCTCCAGACTATACAGATTGAGTTCATTAAGTCTTTCCTGATACGTTTTACGCTTAAGACCTTCCACCATTCTTGTAGCCCGTCTTTGGACCCGTTCAATTTTGTCAATATCTTTTTGTAGGTGAGGTCTCCAAAACTGAACACAGTATTCCAAATGTGGTCTCACCAGCACTCTATATAAGGGGATCACAATCTCCCTCTTCTCACAGCTTACCATATTTTTGGGGGTATAAGACACACTGAAGTATAAGATGCACTTTAGGTTTTGGGGAAGAAAATAGGGAAAATAATCTGTTTATCAGGTATTCATCTGACTAGTGTCCTTAGTCTGGTCAGCTTCAGCACATTATTTTATCCCCTGGTTAGGGCTTTAAAAAAACTTTATGCAGAGAGAGTAACAATGAAAGAGCTTGCAAGCCAGTAAGAGCTGGGAACATCATTAGCACCTGGAAAGAAACAGTCTGAGCAAGTAGAACAATGGGGAAAAAAACTTAGGTCTTGGAAAGCATTCTTCGCAGAGAGGGCTTGGAAAACATTCCTCGTAGAGAGTAACAATGAAAAAGCTTGCAAGCCTGTTAGAGTTGGGAACATCGTTAGCACCTGGTTAGGGCTGGAAAGAAACCTATTCAAAGTTAGAGCAATGAAAAAAACCCTGGAAAAACTTATAGCTTGAAAAACATTCTTTGAAGAGAGTAACAATGAAAGAGCCTGCAAGGTAAGATCTGGGAAGATCATTAGCAGCTATTTAGGGCTGGGGAAAAAAAAGCTACATTCAGAGGATAAGACACATTCAAATTATCAGCCTCTTTTAGGGAGGAAAAAGGTGCGTCTTATACTTTGAAAAATATAGCATATCTTAGTAAAATTGTCTGAACCCAACTTCAATCAGTTGGCTAAAATATTCTTTTTTTGTGTGGTAAGATTGAATGACAGGCCTTTTGTTTTTAGCTTGTTTTTAAGAAATTTGTGCCCCTTCTTTGATTTAATTTTGTTCACAAGACATGTTTTCTGGATTGTTTTTAATATAGAGCGAGACGCCCTGAGAGTGGGAGAAAAATATTGTGAATAAACAAATATTAGATGGCCCACCTGATGGGTGAGAGCTTGTTTAATGCTCTCTGTAATCTGGCTAACTTGCTACCTCAAAATAACCCTGTCTGTTTCTCCTATCCATTGACAAGCGGGGTATGTGAATAAATCCTAAAATGAAACAGAAAGGAACAAAAGAGACCAAAACAAACCTTTCAATGGCATTATGATTCCAAGTTGCTTGGTAACAACTGGGGATGCTAAGTAAATGCAAAAATAAGCCAGTGGGAATGATAAGAATTGTTGAGGTATAGTTCAGCAGAGAGATCCAGCATTCTATCTTTGCTTCAGAACAGAGAGAAATACAGTATGCATACACCTTTTGATGACTATACGGTCAATGCTAAAGCTCGAGACTCAAGTATTTCTGAACCTCAGTATGGATTATCCAGAATATCATCAGGAAAACTCGAAGTCTTGGGCATCTTATCCAGAACCTTGGCAGGACTAGCTTGATGCTCTGGGTAGCATAAGATGGTCATGTCCGATTCTGAGCCAGGGCCCTCTGGATATCCTGGGCCAGGGGGGTTGCCAGCTGATGCAGAGAGTGAGAGTGAGAGAGAAAGTGATCTGAGTGAACCTGAGGAACCACTAGAGGGTGCTGATATGACAATTGGGGAGTGGTCCCAGTTGGAGGATGAGGAAGACATTAGAGTGGAAAGCCATTGGATTGACCCTCGCTATAGAAGATTGTTGAGAAGGCAAGAGGAGTTGCAGAGTAAAAAGGTATTAGTTTATAGCCTTAGTTTCTTTGGGGTGTGATGTCACTTCCAGGCAGTATAAAGGCAAAGGATCTTATTTATTTATTATTTATTATTTATTATTTAGATTTGTATGCTGCCCCTCTCCGCAGACTCGGGGCGGCTCACAACAAAATGAAACAATTCATAACAAATCTAAATTATAGTTTAAAAATATTTAAAAACCCCATTTACTAAACAAACATACATACAAACATACCATTCATAAATTGTATATGCCCGGGGGAGATGTCTCAGTTCCCCCATGCCTGATGACAAAGGTGGGTTTTAAGGAGTTTACGAAAGGCAAGGAGAGTAGGGGCAGTTCTAATCTCCGGGGGGAGTTGGTTCCAGAGGGCCGGGGCTGCCACAGAGAAGGCTCTTCCCCTGGGGCCCGCCAACCGACATTGTTTAGTTGACAGGACCCGGAGAAGGCCCACTCTGTGGGACCTAATCGGTCGCTGGGATTCGTGCGGCAGAAGGCGGTCTCGGAGATATTCTGGTCCAATGCCATGAAGGGCTTTAAAGGTCATAACCAACACTTTGAATTGTGACCGGAAATTGATCGGCAACCAATGCAGACTGCGGAGTGTTGGTGAAACATGGGCATACCTAGGAAAGCCCATGACTGCTCTTGCAGCTGCATTTTCCACGATCTGGAGTTTCCGAACACTTTTCAAAGGTAGCCCCATGTAGAGAGCATTACAGTAGTCGAACCTTGAGGTGATGAGGGCATGAGTGACTGTGAGCAGTGAGTCCTGATCCAGATAGGGCCGCAACAGGTGCACCAGGCGAACCTGGGCAAACGCCCCCCTCACCACAGCTGAAAGGTGGTTCTCTAATGTGAGCTGTGGATCGAGGAGGATGCCCAATTTGTCGACCCTCTCCGAGGGGGTCAATAATCCCCCCCCAGGGTAATGGAAGGACAGATGGAATTGTCCTTGGGAGGCAAAACCCACAGCCACTCCGTCTTATCCGGGTTGAGTTTGAGTCTGTTGACACCCATCCAGGCCCCAACAGCCTCCAGACACCAGCACATCACTTCCACTGCTTGGGTAATTGGGTGTGGGGTTTCAATATCGTTCAATGGAAGAGATGTGAGACTGGGGATGTGATTGAACAAGGCTTTAAAACCATGATTTCTGCCTCAATCCATCTCTGATGGATGCTTGTTGCCCAGGATTCCAGTGAGCAAATTCATATGCTTAAATGATAAATTGACTTTGTTATCCAAGGAATGCTGATTAGGCCAAGTTTGGCATCTTTCCTGGACATAATTCTGGGAGTTGAAGTCCAAATATCTTCAAGTTGCCAAGATTGGGAAATACTGGTCTAGAAGACCTTCAAAGGCAGACAAGCAATGAAATGTGAATTGTGCTCTTTGGGTGATACAAACTCCCTTCTTTATTTATGTAGATACATGTAATGTCATGAACCTCTCCAAAGAGGAGAAACATATTTCATCTACCTTTCTTGATTACTTAGTATACTCCTCCTTTCTGATACTAAAATCATTATATGAAAGTCTTGATTGACCAAACAATCTTGAGTGATCATTATCTAGGGGCTCATTTGCAATGATTATGGTCTATGGGGGATTGTGATAGGAAACATAAGAGGATAATAAACAGTGAAGAGCATGGGTTTATGAATGAAATGGAAAATAGCTAGAACTACAGTGGTACCTCTACTTATCTACTTTTTTAGATAAGAACCAGGTGTTACAGACTTTTTTGGCTCTTCTTAAGAACCATTTTCTACTTAAGAACCTGAGCCCGGAATAATTTCCCGGGAAATTTGAGAGTGGCATGAAGGCCCAGCCAGTTTCCTGCCATTCCCCCTTTAATCCCAGCCATCTTGGGCTTTTCTGGGCTGCCAGAGGAGCCTTTTGGTGGTGCTTAAGGAAGCTTTGGCAGTCCAGAGCAAACAAAGCATTTTCCTTTCTCTGGGCACTTGGAGAGGGAATAAACCTCTGCCAGTGCCCAGAGAAAAGAAATGCTCCCTTCGCTCTGGGCAGCGACTGTCCTTGTCCTCCCACCCCAATTCCGAGCTTTTATTTCTTTCCTAATGGGTTTGCACGCATTATTTGCTTTTACATGGATTCCTATGGGAAAAATTGCTTCTACTTACAAACTTTTCTACTTATGAACCTGGTCACGGAACAAATTAAGTTCTTAAGTAGAGGTACCACTGTATTGTTTATCCATGAAACTAAGGGAAGGATGTAACAGATACAAATGAAGGTGGTCTGATTCTATGGAGTAGAGATAACAAATTAATTCAGAAAAATGAAGGTGTTAGTTTACTTATGAATGAGAGGACTAAAAAGGGTGTCAAAAATATGGATTGATGTCATCTCAGTTGGTGTGGATTTCTAAGAATCCATAGATGGGTTGGTTGTGTCTTGTGATAATAGAGAAAACACAGATGAATGTTTGGAGAAATAATTCAACATTCTGAATAAATGTGATTCAGGGTGCTGCCCATTCATGGTTTATAATAACCTGATAAAGGACAGTGATCTCTAATCTAAAGTGTAAACCAGCGGTCCCCAAACTACGGCCCGCGGGCCACATGCGGCCTACTGAGGCCATTTATCCGGCCCGCCGGTGAGTGACAAGAGCACAGGGAAAAGAGAGAGAGAAAGAAAGAAAAGGGAAAGAGAGGGAGGGAAGGAGAAGTGGAGAGGAAGGAAGGAGGGAAGGAAGGAAGGAAGGCGAAATGGAGGGAACAAGGAAGAAAGTAAGGAAAGAAGGAAGAATGAAATGAATGGAGGGACAGAGGAAGGGAGGACTGTTTTTTGGGGGGTAATTTTTTTAAATTTTTCTCTCAAATACATTCAAACAACACAGTGTACCATCTAATTTTCCATGAATAAAATGCAGTATTTTGTTAGTAACTAATATCAATCATCAAAAAAGTTGCAAAAGTTTTTTTTTCTAATTTTGTCATCCAGTTACATTCATTTTCTTTTAATTAAATTCCCTCCTTAATGTTCCTTCAAAAAGTGCAACACCAATTATATTTCTAACTTATTAACCATTATGCCAAAGTGCTTCCCTCTTTCTTTATACATTTTTCATAAGCCAAGAAAACCTTGTATAGCCAATCAGATGTCAACAAAAGAAAATTAAAAACAAAACATAAACATATATGAATTTCAGATCTTCTCCCCCCTCTAAATAGTACGTTCCCATTTTGTTTTTTACTTTAAAACAAGGTATGTGCAGTGTGCATAGGAATTTGTTCATAGTTTTTTTTTATAGTCCGGCCCTCCAACAGTCCGAGGGACAGTGAACTGGCCCCCTCTGTAAAAAGTTTGGGGACCCCTGGTGTAAACCAATGCATTTCTGCTGAGCAAGCCACACAATATTTTAGTAATGGTCTAACTTACTTAAATGAATCAATTAGGAGAAGGAGTACATAATATTGCTTGATCTATGACCACTTTTCTATTAGTAGAAATGAACTGTGGCATATATCCAGTGGATACTTGTTTCTACTTAGAATGATTAAAATAAACATAATAACCTCTGGGGAGAAAGTAGGAAAAAAAATCTGTGTCTGATCAGTTCCAAAGAATTTGGGTTATGAACTTTTGTCAAAACGAAGCAAAAAATATTATTTTAGAACACAGAACAACCAAATACATCTATTTAGAAACAATGTTTATAATGACTTGGAATAGTGAATTCCAAGCGAGTTGTTAACCACGAGTGGGATCTTAGTATCTTAGTGGACAATCACTTAAATATGAACCAGCAGTGTGCTGCAGTTGCCAAAAAAGCCAACACAATCCTAGGCTTCATTAACAGAGGGATAGAATTAAGATCACGTGAAGTGTTAATACCATTATGTAATATTGGAATATTAGTGTTCCCTCGATTTTCGCGGGTTCAAACTTCACGAATAACCTATACCACGGTTTTTCAAAAAATATTAATTAAAAAATACTTCGTGGTTTTTTCCCTATACCATGGTTTTTCCCACCCGATGACATCATATGTCATCACCAAACTAATAATTTTTGCAAAAAAATAAAAAAAATAATTATTGTTAATAAATAATTATGTTTATAAATATCAGGATCACTAAGTGTCTTATTCAATGTTGAGTACCAGTAATAATGGTGAGTAAATGGTTGTTAAGGGAATAGGAAATGGTAATTTAGGGGTTTAAAGTGTTAAGGGATGGCTTGTGATACTGTCCATAACCAAAAATGGTGTACTGTATTTACTTCCGCATCTCTACTTCGCGGAAATTCGACTTTCGCGGGCGGTCTCGGAACGCATCCCCCGCGGAAATCGAGGGAACACTGTATTACATTCAGTTTTGATCATCACAATATAAAAAAGGATGTTGAGACGCTAGAAAGAATGCAGAGAAGAGCAACAAAGATGATTAGGGGAATGGAGGTGAAAACGGAAGAATAGTTGCAGGAATTGGAGATGTCTGGTTTGATGAAAAGAAGGACTAGTAGACAGACTCAAACTCAACCCGGATAAGACAGAGTGGCTGTGGGCTCTGCCTCCCAAGGACAATCCCATCTGTCCGTCCATCACCCTGGGGGGGGAATCATTGGCCCCCTCAGAGAGGGTCCGCAACTTGGGCGTCCTCCTCGATCCACAGCTCACATTAGAAAACCATCTCTCAGCTGTGGTGAGGGGGGCGTTTGCCCAGGTTCGCCGGGTGCACCAGTTGCGGCCCTATCTGGACCGGGACTCATTGCTCACAGTCACTCATGCCCTCATCACCTCGAGGTTCGACTACTGTAATGCTCTCTACATGGGGCTACCTCTGAAAAGTGTTCAGAAACTTCAGATCGTGCAGAATGCAGCTGCGAGAGCAGTCATGGGCTTACCTAGGTATGCCCATGTTTCACCATCACTCCGCAGTCTGCATTGGCTGCCGATCAATTTCCGGTCACAATTCAAAGTGTTGGTTATGACCTTTAAAGCCCTTCATGGCATCGGACCAGAATACCTCCGAGACCACCTCCTGCCGCACGAATCCCAGCGACCGATTAGGTCCCACAGAGTGGGCCTTCTCCGGGTCCCGTCAACTAAACAGTGTCGGTTGGCGGGCCCCAGGGGAAGAGCCTTCTCTGTGGCGGCACCGGCTCTCTGGAACCAACTCCCCCCGGAGATTAGAACTGCCCCTACTCTACCTGCCTTCCGTAAACTCCTTAAAACCCACCTTTGCCGTCAGGCATGGGGGAACTAAGACATCTCCCCCTGGGCATGTTTAAATTGTGTATGGTATGCTTGTGAGTGTGTATGTATTATATGGGGTTTTCTTTTTAAATCTTAAATGTTTTAAATGTATTCAGATTATTTATGATTTGTTTTTCTCTGCTGTGAGCCGCCCCGAGTCTTCGGAGAGGGGCGGCATACAAATCTAAATAATAAATAAATAAATAAATAAATAAATAAATGATAGCAATATTTCAGTATCTAAAGGACTGCTGCAAAGAAGAATGGTTTCTATAAAACATCTAAAGTGGGGATGAGAAACAATGGATGGAAACTTATCAAGGCAGTGGTGAAATCTAAAAAATTTCCCTACCGTTTCTGTAGGCCAGGATTTTGTGGGCATGGCTTGTTGGTCATGATCATGTGATCGTGTGAGCTCAAAAATCAACTTTCACAATCACACACAAACAACACAAAAGCCATGCAACTGACTCACACACAATGGAAAAACATACACAATGGCCACCCGCAACAACTAGGAGCCTCACAGAGCCACAAACCAACTTTCACACCTCACACATAAACAAAACAAAAGCTACACAACTGACTCACACACAATGCAAAAGCAGTTGACTTCACACAAAATGGCCCCTGCAACAAACAGGAACCTCACAGAGAGCTCAAAAACCAACTGATACACTTTGTGCAAAAAGCTACACAACTGACTCATACACAACACAGAAGCCTCTTACTTCACCGAAAATGGCCCCTGGAACAAGCAGGAATCTCAGAGTCACATGTAGTCAAATAAGTAGTTTAAAATGTTTTTTAAAGTTTTTTTAAAGCTTCTGATGCCCCTTTCAGCTAATTGTGAAACAGCTGATCTGGGAACCTTTTTTTTTTTTAAAAAAATTAAAATTTGTCTGAAATGTTATGGGGTTTATTTTTTTGAGTAAGGGGTTGGACTAGGACTCTTCCCATTCTGTTATTCTCTTATTCCTTCCTTGGATATACTTTTTTTCATTCTACAAAATTGTTGTTTACTGTTAAAAATTATCATATAAAAGGAAATCAAAGAAGGAAAAAAGATGTGATATTATTGCACATATTGTTTGGATTTTTTTTTTTGAAAGCTGTATGCATATTTTTACATGACCAGCTTTAAAAAAAAGTGCAAACATTTTTGTTGATGTTTTATATCTTTTGGCTTTCTGGTCATGAGCAAAATGTCAAGGATTTTCAATAAAGGTAGGTTTTGTAGACTGAATGAGCAGTTAACAAATGAGACCAGTATCTAAATCAGTGTTTTCCAACCTTGGCAACTTGAAGATATCTGGACTTCAACTTCCAGAATTCCCCAGCCAGCATTTGCTGGCTGGGGAATTCTGGGAGTTGAAGTCCAAATATCTTCAAGTTGCCAAGGTTGGGAAACACTGATCTGAACTGATGTACTACTTAAATAAGGATGAAGTGGAGGGAAGGAGAAGGAAAGACACAAAAGTTACACAGATGCAAATTAGATGTGAGAAAAATGAAAAGCAGAGGTGAGTTCTTCCCGATTTGGACTGGTTTGCCCGAACTGGTAGCAAATTACTGGTGATGTCGCAATGACATCATTGAACCAGTTTGGTTGGTGCCGGTCCATGGGTTCCACCATCTTTTTTTAAAAAAATGGATTTTTCCCCCAATATTTTTTCTTGAATTTTTTCCCAATTTTTTTCCTTCTGTGCATATGCAGAAGCTGAGTTTCCAGCACTGCACATGCATCACCATCTTGATTTCAGCTCTTTTAAAGAAAAAAATGGATTTTTTTTTTGCCACTGTGTGTGCACATGGGCAAAGCACACACATGTACCCATGAGGCACAGCCATACAATGTGAGAGGATGCATACCAGCAGCAAAATAAGTTACAATTCACCCCTGATTTCAAGTAACATCCCATCCAGTGAATGGCTGCAAAAAATTTTACTACCACACTGTGGGCGTGGCTTATTTTGTGGGTGTGGTTTGGCATCCAGGTGACCAGGTGGGAGTGGCTTGATGATCCTGTGATTGGGAGTGGCTTAAATGTCATGTAACTGGCTTAAAGGTGGGCAACTTGATGTCACTCACGTCAAGGGTTTGAGTTAAGGTTAGAGTGTCGGCCTCTCCTTGCCTCAAAGACATTCAATTTCCCTATCTATTTACTATTACTGAACATCCAAAATATACTCTTTAATTCTATGTACATATATGCCATATGTGTACATACATGTTATTTATTTATTTATTTGTTTGTTTGTTTGTTTGTTTGTTTGTTCGTTTATTTATTTATTTATTTGTTTATTGTTAGAGTTGAAAGGGACCATGAAGGCCATCAAGTTCAACCCCCTGCCCAAGCACACCAGTCAAGTGGCAGTTCAATCTTCTCTTAAAAATGTCCAGAGTGTTGGAGTTCACAACGTCTGCTAGTAGGTTGTTCCATTGGTTGATCGCTCTGACCATCAGGAAGTTCCTCCTTATCTCCATGTTGAATCTCTCCTTGGTCAGCTTCCAGCCATTGTTCCTCGTCCGGCCCTCTGGTGCCCTGGAGAATAAAGTGATCCCCTCCTCTCTGTGATATCCCCTCGTATACTTGTAGACTGCTATCATGTCTGCTCTGGCCCTCCTTTTCTCTAGGCTATCCATGCCTAGTTCCCTCAGTCTCTCTTCGTAAGTCTTGGTTTCCAGTCCCTTAATCATCTTGGTTGCTCTTTTTTGCACCTTCTCCAGAATTTCAATGTCTCTTTTGAAGTGTGGTGACCAGAACTGAATACAGTACTCCAGGTGTGGTCGGACCAGGGCGTAGTAGAGTGGTATTAAGACTTCCCTGGTCTTGGAGTGTATTCCCCTGTTGATGCAGCTTAGGATTGTGTTGGCTTTTTTAGCTGCTGCTGCACATTGTTGGCTCATGTTTAGTTGATTATCCACCAAGACTCAGAGACCTTTTCTGCGAAAAGGTCTCTTACACACAGACACACAAAAATATACATGATCTATTATATAAATTGTATGTGTATGCACACACACACACACACACACACACACAGCTCTTCTAAAATTATACACATTCAACCTCATTTACTGTGATAAGAAAGACTTACCTAGAGCCAAGAAGGGAAAAAAAGAAAAAAAAATCTAATTTTTTTTACCAGCTCTGCATAGCTCACCGTACCTGTAGGAGCTCATCACTGACCCCATCCCAATGCAACTTATGAAGTGAGATATAGCTAATAAAACCTTCTTTTTAATAAAATTTGCCTGAAAAGAAATGATCAGATTCCTTTTAGGGGGTTTTTTGTCCTCAGAGATAGCTGGAGTGTCTTTGTTATCTTTCTTTGACAGCAGTCAGCCCTGAACCATCTTTTCTTTAAAAATGTAACCTAATTTGATCTCATTCGTTAAACATCTGAGAAGCCAAGTATTCAAAAGATTGTCTTCCTTGATATCATTTAATAGATGCCTCAAGCTCATTCGGAAAGACTCTTGCACTGGTTCTAGCTCATGTTACTGTGACCAGAAGTCTGGCCTTTTCAAGAATAGTCTTGAAATCCTCTCCTTAGAAAATTTGCCTGCCCAACAAGCTATCTTCTTTCAGAAACACCTTTAAGACATGCATTATTAACCCAGGTATATAGGAGAGAGCAACTATGCCAGGATCTCTCAGTTTATTATTATTATTATTATTATTATTATTATTATTATTATTATTATTATTATTATTATTGTAGTTGTTGTAGTTGTTGCTGTTGCTGTTATTATTATTATTATTATTATTATTATTATTATTATTATTATTATTATTATTATTTATTAGATTTGTATGCCGCCCCTCTCCAAAGACTCGGGGCGGCTCACAACAGTAATAAAAACAATATAGTAGTGGAACAAATCTAACATTAAAAAACATATACAGTGATCCCTCGATTTGCGCGTTCTCGATTAGCGCGAAACGCTGCAACGCGGTTTTTCAAAAAATATTAATTAAAAAAATAAAATATTAAAAAATAAAAAATAAGTCCACGCTAGTTCTCTCTCTCTTTCTCTCCCTGTTGCCGGCGTGGTATATGAGAGAGAAAGAGAGAGGCAGAGGTCGGGCGCATTACCGGGAGGTGGAGGCGGCGTGGGGACGCTGGGTGCCGGGGACTCCGAGGAGGGGGTGGACGTCTGTTCCCTGAATGGAGACCGCCGGCCGCTCAATCGGGCCGGCAGGGAACAGAATGGAGCCTTCCGTGGCGGGGCTGGTAAGGGGGGGAGCCGAGGGGGGAGCCGAGCCCAGCCCCGTGGCATTCGCTTTCCTCCCGCCGGCAACGGAGTCCGGCGCTGGGGCCATGCGGGGCCGCTCATCCAGGGGGGCGTGTGTGGACTGGCAAGCGGCAAGCGGCAAGTGATCTGGCGGGAAGACCAAGGGAAGGTTCCTTCAGCCGCCCAACACCTGATCCGCTCCGCAGCGCGGCAGCAGCGAGGAGCCGAAGATGGGGTTTCCCCTTTGCCTTTACCCCATCTTCGGCTCCTCGCTGCTTCCGCGCTGCGGAGCAGATCAGCTGTTGGGCAGCTGAAGGAATCTTCCCTTGGTCTTCCCCGCCGCCCACACGCAAACTCCACCATCTGCGCATGTGCGGCCATGAAAAAAATGGCGCACATGCGCAGATGGTGGTTTTACTTCCGCATCCAATATAACGCGGAAATCGGTTAGCGCGGGAGGTCTTGGAACGTAACCCCCGCGCTAACCGAGAGATCACTGTAAAACCCTATCATTATTTAAAAAACCAAACAGCACATTCATACCAAACATAAAACAAAGTATAAAAAAGCCTAGGGGAAAGGTGTCTCAACTCCCCCATGCCTGGCGGTATAGGTGAGTCTTGAGTAGTTTACGAAAGACAAGGAGGGTGGGGGCAGTTGTAATCTCCGGGGGGAGTTGGTTCCAGAGGGCTGGGGCCATCACAGAGAAGGCTCTTACCCTGGGGCCTGCCAAATGATATTGTTTAGTCGAAGGGACCCAGAGAAGGCCAACTCTGTGGGACCTTACCGGTCGCTGGGATTCGTGTGGTAGCAGGCGGTTTCGGAGGTAGTCTGGTCCAATGCCATGTAAGGCTTTAAAGGTCATGACCAACACTTTGAATTGTGACCGGAAACCAATTGGCAGCCAATGCAAGCCACGGAGTGTTGAAGATATGTGGGCGAATCTTGGAAGCCCCACGATGGCTCTCGCGGCTGCGTTCTGCATAATCTGAAGTTTCCGAACACTTTTCAAAGGTAGCCCCATGTAGAGAGCGTTGCAGTAATCGAACCTCAAGGTGATGAGGGCATGAGCGACTGTGAGCAATGACTCCCTGTCCAGATAGGGCCGCAACTAGTGCACCAGGCGAACCTGGGCAAATGCCCTCCTCGCCACAGCTGAAAGATGATGTTCCAATGTCAGCTGTGGATCGAGGAGGACGCCCAAGTTGCGAACCCTCTCTGAGGGGGTCAGTAGTTTTCCCCCCCAGGGTAATGGACGGACAGATGGAATTGTCCTTGGGAGGCAAGACCCACAGCCACTCCGTCTTGTCTGGGTTGAGTTTGAGTTTGTTGACACCCATCCAGGCCCCAACAGCCTCCAGGCACCAGCACATCACTTCCACTGCTTCGTTGACTGGACATGGGGTTTTAAGATGCCTTATTATATATTTTGGTTTTCTATTTATGGAAAATGAACCTTCCTTAACATTTTTGTACGTATTGTTTTAAAAGTCTACAGGTTTTACCGTGATACTTTATTTAAAACTGGAGTTCCTCAGTCAGGTGTCTCTGTAGGACCCAGATATTGTTAAAAAAAGAAAAATCCAAAATGGCAGCCAGGACATCGCAATCAAAATTTTGCCTGAATTGTTTTGTGAGTGGTCCATGACCGGGTCAGTTAGTCACAGATTCTGAGGTGGATGAACCGGGCCTGTCTTGGTTAGCCTAGGCCATTGTTCTTGACTACTGAGTCAGAGAGTGAGAGTGAGGGAGAGTTGGAACCTAAGGAACCTTCAGAGATTGCAGGAACCCCAAGGATGGTCATGTCTGAGTCAGAGGAGGAGGGAGACATTGGGGATCAGGAGCCCCTATTATATGCCGGGCCAGAAGGTCGAGAAGCAGGAATATCTTTATGAAAAAAAGTTCAGAAAATGAATTTATGAAAAAAGTCTAGTCAGTTATAGCTCTAGGAAACAGTTGATCACACCCAGTCTGCATATAAGGGAGGGTTTCTGGGTAAAGAGGCGTGGAGTTTCAAAGTTCGTCATGGTGGAGGACTCAGATCCGGAATTCCAGAATTGCCATGCTGAGAAACTGTTGTGACTCCTTTAAGAGTCATGCAGAGATGCCAATGAATGAGAAAGAAAAGAAACCTGGAGATCTGTAAGGCTTTGTGTGTGATTTACGGACCTTATCTCAAGGAAAAATGTGCTAATTAGCTCTGGCTCTCAGCTGCCAGCTGTTTGTTAATTTGTTATCTCTTGGCCAATTTGACTTTGCCAACGTGAACTGAAAAGTCTGCTCCTACCTGTACAAAGCCTCTTTAACTATATAAAAGTGTTTGAATTGAATCCTTTGCTTGTAAGGGCTTCTTTGTTCCAATCTGGTCGGTCCAAAGCAGAACAAATTTCACATATATTGCACACATGACCTACTTAAAATACAAATACTTGATTTCGCTATTGTGAGTGTCATCTTGACAGGGATACCTCTTGTAATGGCATGTGAGAAAGGCACTTGAGATTCAGGGCAAGGGTCATTAAGAAGGACATAGCCTGCAACTGCATAATGCTTGGAGCAACAGGCTCAAAAGTGACTCTCTCTAAATTATTGGATTGTAAAGATGACTGCACTTTCAGCCTTGCAAAACTCTGTTAATTTAGAATTACAATAAAGTGCAATTAGCTTATTTGGCTGGATTTCATGTCTGGTCTACTTGGTTAGGCTGACACTTCTGTGTCTGCCAATTCTTATAACCATACTTGTCTCCTTCAGAAAGAAGGACAGTGTTGAGGGGAGAAAAAAACCCGTTCATCAATGTGAGTCTCCATTGACTGTACTTGTCTACTTTTCAGTCCTCTGGGAACTTAATTGATAGAAGTAGTAATATCCAGCATTGAGAAGGTGCACGGCTACCCCAGTTTGGTAGAGTACAGTCATACATCATCTTACGAACCTAATTGGTTCCAGGGGGAGGTTCGTAAGACGAAAGGTTCGTAAGATGAAACATTGTTTCCCATAGGAAACAATGTAAAGTCAATTAATCCGTGCAACCAAAAAACCCCCCCGCAAAAAACCCGCTGCCGCCCGGCTGTCACATTTTAAAACAGCCTGGGGGCTTCTCAGCGACCTCCTGAATGCCGAATGCCAAACCCGAACTTCCGGGTTCGGCGTTCGGGAGGCCGCTGAGAAGCCCCCAGGCTGTTTAAAAACGTGACAGCTGGGCAGCGGGGCTTCCTGGCAGCCTCAGAACGCCAAACGCGGAAGTTCGGGTTTGGCGTTCGGCTTCAGGAAGCTGCTGGGAAGCCGCGTGACTGTTTTAAAAGGTCACAGTCGGGCTGGGGGGCTTCCCAGAAGCCTCCCGAACCCCGAACTTTTGTCGAACTTCCGGGTTCGGGGTTCAGGAGGTTGCTGGGAAGCCCCCCAGCCCGGCTGTGACCTTTTAAAACAGCCGGGGGCTTCCCAGCAGCCTCCCGAACCCCGAACCCGGAAGTTCGGGTTTAGCGTTCGTAACACGAAAAAAGTTCGTAAGAAGAGGCAAATTTTTTCTGAACCCTGGGTTCGTATCTCGAGTTGTTCGTAAGACGAGGGGTTCATATCTTGAGGTACCACTGTATTGTCTTCTTGACTGCGTATTGGCTAAAGGGGTTAATTTGTTTTCAGCTTAAAAACCTGCATCTCATTTGGAAACCAGGGATCCAGTGTATGGAGGAAGAATGGAGAGGCATACACTGCAAGAAACTTGAGGTCCAGTGTAATATTTCCACAGTCAGTGTTGATTTGATTTCTGAGATGGGGGATTTGGGGTTTTCATGAGCTGTACCCCATAATCATCACAATTATGTCAAATCGCGGCTTGAACTATCTTGCCTTGCATGTTATGAATATCTCTCATATATTTTCACCATTACTGAAATAAATGAGCATTTGCACAGTATTCTAATTTTTCGTTGTTTCACCTGTATTATCCTTGCTTTTTTTGCCCCAGCTGTTCTTATTTGCAGTGGCAGCACGCATCTTGGAAAATTACTCTTTGCAACAAATGCTCAGCGACCATAGCCATTATTTTTGTACATTCATCTGGACTTTCTTTTTCTGCAGACCTCTGTGTTTAAGGTCAGAAAGCTTCAGAAAGATTCACTGCTCTGATTCTGATAAAAATTTAACCTACCCCACAGCCATCCTAGCAGCTGAAAAAACATAAGTCATTGCTTCTGGTGCTCAAAACCTGTCGTGTGCATTTAGGAAAAAATGCTTAGCCAAGTGTCATTGCAACCTGATTATTAAGACTTCACTTGTTAAATTGGCAGGCTAGAGGTCAAATGTCTTTCAATGAATTCCTCTGCAGTACTTTTATAAAGCTTTCAAGTGTATTCCCATTATACCTTTTCTCGCAAGGTACTTTGCCTTTTCTACAAATTGGGACTTAATTACCTATCACTTCTTTTCTTGAAGTTATGTTTCCCCCCTTCCTTTTTTCCATTTCAACTCTGCCTTAGAGTAAGGGAACATAGCACCTACAGACCCAGAAGGAATATCACTTTCCAGAAAAATAAAGGCAGCATAAAAATGTCTTAATGCCAGCACAGAGGGCTAAATCATGATTGTTAAAGCCTGGAAACTCCTGTAAAACAGCCTTTCCTAAGCTTCCTTTTATTATTTATTATGTATTTTATCAAGCATGTGTTAGATAACAGATATAAGTATAACTATGAATACATGAAATGGATATGAATAAAAGGGAAAATTATAATAGAATAGAATAGAATTCTTTATTGGCCAAGTAGGATTGGACACACAAGGAATTTGTCTTTGTTGCATATCCTCTCAGTGTACATTAAGACAGGGAGGGTAGGCACACTGCTGTGCTTATGCACAGCCCTTACAGACCTCTTAGGAATGGGGTGAAGTCAACAGTAGACAGTCTAAGATTAAGGTTTTGGGGGTTTGGGAAAGAAACCACATAGTCAGGTAGTGCATTGATCACACTGTTACTGAAGTCGCATTTTCTGCAATCAAGTTTGGAGCGGTTTACCATAAGTTTGTATCTATTATGTGCTCATGTGTTGTTGTGGTTGAAGCTGAAGTATGACATTTTTAGCAGTTAATTTTATGTACTACGCTTAGGTTGGATCAAAGATGGTGAAGTTCTAAGTTGTCTAAGCCCAAAATGTCAAGTCTGGTGGCATAAAGTATTCTGTTGCAAGCAGAGGAGTGGAGGATTCTTCTTGTGAAATACAGTGTTCCCTTGATTTTCGCGGGTTTGAACTTTGCGAATAGCCATGGTTTTTCAAAAAATATTAATTAAAAAATACTTCGCGGGTTTTTTTCTATACCACGGTTTTTCCTGCCCGATGACATCATACGTCATCGCCAAGCTAATAATTTTTGCAAATAAATAACAAAAAATATAATTATTGTTAATAAATAATTATGTTTATAAATATCAGGATCACTAAGTGTCTTATTCAACGGTGAGTACCAGTAATAATGATGAGTAAATGGTTGTTAAGGGAATGGGAAATGGTAATTTAGGGGTTTAAAGTGTTAAAGGAAGGCTTGTGATGCTGTCCATAGCCAAAAATGGTGTATTTACTTCCGCATCTCTACTTCGTGGAAATTTGACTTTCGCGGGCAGTCTCGGAACGCATCCCCCACGAAAATCGAGGGAACACTGTATATCTGGACTCATTCGATTGTATTAATGTCTGATATGCAGATATCCAGACAGATGAGCTTTATTCAAGAATTGGTCTAGCAAAAGTTTTGTATATCCTAGTTTGAAGTTCAATATTGCCGGAGAAAAAGCTACACAAGATTAGGTTAACAACTCTTAATGCCTTTTTTTGCAATGCTGTTACAGTGAGCTCTGGTACTTAGGTCATTTGTGATAAGTATTCCAAGGTCCTTGACTGAGTGAATTGTGACCGGAAACCGATTGGCAGCCAGTGCAGGCCACGTAGTGTTGTAGAAATGTGGGCGAATCTAGGAAGCCCCACGATAGCTCTCGCGGCTGCATTCTGCACGATCTGAAGTTTCCGAACAGTTTTCAAAGGTAGCCCCATGTAGAGAGGGTTGCAGTAGTCGAACCTCGAGGTGATAAGGGCATGAGTGACTGTAACCAATGACTCCCTGTCCAAATAGGGCCGCAACTGGTGCACCAGGCGAACCTGGGCAAACGCCCTCCTCGCCACAGCCGAAAGATGATGTTCCAATGTTAGCTGTGGCTAGAGGAGCTATCCACTAGGACTCCAAGATTATTCTCACAGTTACAGCTGTTGAGCCAATTTTCACCTAATTGTAATTCTTGTACTTGTAGTGCTATCTTGACCTGATTTGATGATTTTAAGGCAGGATTCTCAGCCGCCATTGTTGGAAATTATGGGTGTTGTAGTATAGGAGAAAACTGGATAAAATTACCAAGTGCCATGTGTGGAGCCAAAAATGTGATTTCTGGGTCCTGTGCTGAATTCCAACATGATTGGTAAAAATCAATTAGACAACATGCCCAAAATAGAACAGTACTATGACCAGACCCTATAATCAGGGCTTCCAAAAACAATCATTTTGTACAGCAGCCTTTCTCAGTTCGATATCTTTAGAAGTGTTATAACTGGCATTGGTTGGGAATTATGGTGATTGAAGGCTCAGTACATCTGCCCAGTTTGCATTGAGACATATAAACATTAAAAATTGTTCTGATTTAGGCAGGCTGTGAAGTCTGAAATATGATCCAGAGACACAACCGGTTGCATGGACAGGCTGGAAAGAAAATAAATCTAAAACATTTTGGAAAGAAGATAATTCCACAGAGAATTTCATCTGGGACACAATAAACTAAATTTCTTGAATGGATAAAGTTCAGGGAGAACAACAGAGGCTTGCTAGTAGATCATTCAAGAACGTTTGGGAGATGTAAAAAAAAAAATCAAAATGGAGTCTACAACCATACAAAGTTCCATTACAAAAGCATTCTTCACATAAACAATTCATGGGAAAAGGGACAAAGTTTTGATTGCACTGTCACAGATGGATGGCATCTTGATTTTTTCAGTCTTCTTACAGATGTCATGGGCTGAGCCAAATACAATGATACCTCATCTTACAAACGCCCTGTCATACAAACTTTTCGAGATACAAACCCGGGGTTTAAGATTTTTTTGCCTCTTCTTACAAACTATTTTCACCTTACAAACCCACCGCTGCCGCTGGGATGCCCCGTCTCCGGACTTCCGTTGCCAGCGAAGCACCCTTTTTTGCACTGCTGGGATTCCCCTGAGGCTCCCCTCCATGGGAAACTCCACCTCTGGACTTCTGTGTTTTTGTGATGCTGCAGGGGACTCCCAGCAGTGCAAAAATGGGTGCTTCGCTGGCAATGGAAGTCCGGAGGTGGGATTTCCCAGCGAGGGGAGCCTCAGTGAAATCGCAGCATCGCAAAAACACAGAGGTCCAGAGATGTGGTTTCAAGGACTTCGGTTCCCTTCGCTGGGAAACCCCACCCCCAGACTTCCGTTGCCAGCGAAGCACCCGTTTTTGCGATGCTGGGATTCCCCTGCTGGGATTCCCCTGCAGCATCGCAAAAACACAGATGTCCGGAGGTGGGGTTTCCTATGGAGGGGAACCTCAGGGGAATCCCAGCAGCACAAAAACAGGTGTTTTTGCTTGCAAAAGGGGTGAATTGCACGTATTAATCGCTTTTCCATTGATTCCTATGGGAAACGCTGGTTCGTCTTACAAACTTTTCACCTTAAGAACGTCATCCCGGAACCAATTAAGTTTGCAAGACAAGGTATCACTGTATTAGGAACAACAAAGTTGCCACTTGAGAAAGTAGATTTTGATTTCCCTGAACCTACTTATCTCTCTGAGTTGATTCTCTTTCAGTACCAAATAATTCTCATTACTATATGTTCTGTCTGGGTCCCCCCAGACGCCAACACCAACCAAAAAGAGTATCCAGACACACTGGTAAAAAGCAAAGGCAGTTTATATAATTCAAAGCAAACACAGGTAACAAAAACTGTTCTTACAGACAGGAACACTATGAAGCTTCACAGAGGTTTCACGAAGGCCAGGCAATAAAACAGGATTCTTGCTGGCAAAAACAACGCTGGAGATAATAAACCCCATGCCTCCCCCAAGTCTTCCAGACTTCTAGGCCACAAGCCAAGATCAGAGACGCCGAGAATCGAAGCAAGTTCACAGGACTCCCAATTGATAACTCTCCACAAGACTGTAAGGGCGGGCCTGCCTTTTCAACCCTGCTGAGGAGAACCACACCCAAAACCAGCTGTTGCCAATTCAGGGATGGAAATACCTTTCTAATTGGCCCCGTCTTTGAGCTGCTCGTTGCTGCCTCATGTCTATTATAGCCTGTGCGTCTTCATCCAATGAATCCAGGCTACTAGCTGGGGAGAGCCCCCCCCCTCCGGGGGTCTCAGGCTGCTCTCCCTCCTCCTCTTCCTGACATTCATCTCCCCCATCTGCCTGGTCCTCCCCCTCCTGTTCACTGTCCTCCTCCTCTGGGCATGGATCCGGCAGAGATCCAACCGGTCCCTGAGGAGCCTCAGGCTGAATCACAACACTATAAAGATGGCAGCTTGATATTTTCCCTTCTCATTTGTACAACTCTGAAGAACTCTGTATTCTAAACATGATTGCTCTTAATTCTTGTCCATTTCTTTCATTCCCTGTTTATTGATTTTTATATAATCAATGTTCTACATTTGAAACCTCTTTGTGCAATTATTTATATCCAAGTAAAATGGCTCATGGTAGAAATTGCTTATTGCTACTCAATTTTTTTTTTATAAAAAAAACTTAACAGGATCATCCAGGCAAGAATTTAATTTCTTGTACATGGCAAAAATCCACAGCAGCATTAAGTTTAACATTTTGTAATTTGACCTGAATTGTTCAGAAATGGTTGAATTAGCACTTGACATTCTAGTTGAAATTTATTGCCATGAAACTATGGTAGCTGATACCAATAAAACATAATCCCGTAGAATAAAAACATTCGCTATTACTGGACATAGAGAAAACAATCTACTAAGAAGATTTTCAAAATAAATTCATGTATTATTTGGCTACCAGTATCTACAAGCTAGTATTTCACTGAGAAAAGATTTGACTCATGTGTAAACAGTCTTCATCAATAGGGGGGACATGATCGAAACATTTAAATATGTTAAAGGGTTAAATAAGGTTCAGGAGGGAAGTGTTTTTAATAGGAAAGTGAACACAAGAACAAGGGGACACAATCTGAAGTTAGTTGGGGGAAAGATCAAAGGCAACAGGAGAAAATATTATTTTACTGAAAGAGTAGTAGATCCTTGGAACAAACTTCCAGCAGACGTGGTTGGTAAATCCACAGTAACTGAATTTAAACATGCCTGGGATAACATATATCCATCCTAAGATAAAATACAGGAAATAGTATAAGGGCAGACTAGATGGACCATGAGGTCTTTTTCTGCCGTCAGTCTTCTATGTTTCTAATAGCTAACTTCTACTTGTGTCATTTCTAAAGTAATAGGATCAGGGGATATTCGTTTAGGCATTTAACCATGTTGCATCTACAGCAAGACAGTTTGGTCTAGTGGTTAAGGCACCAGGCTAGACAATAGGAGACTGTGAATTCAAGTTCTACTTTACCTATGAAAGCCAACTGAACTGGTCCACCTCTTTCTCAGCCCAATTCCTCTCACAGAGTTGTTAAGGGAAAATTCAGGGGTGGGCAATTAATTTTGCCATGGGGCTGCATGAGAAATTGGGATGGTTTTAGAGGGCCGAACTAATATAATTCACTCAGTTCTACCCAATACTATAAAGACTGAGACCCTGGCCTGACCTAAACACCCAGACCCACTCTACAGACCCCTAATTGTTTGCTTTACAGCAACACAGTGCACCACAGTCACTGCGCTGGAGTGTTTGCATGGTTTCTGTGCTCGGACGCTTTTGGTAGGAGGTCGGGGTCCGCTCCAGTGAGAGGATGAAAGAGCTCACCGCGTCTGCCGCGACTCCTCTGGTTTCTGCTTTCCTCATGATTCATCAGGAAAGCAGGAACTTGAGGAGTCCCGTCAGACGCGGTGAGCTCTTTCATCCTCGCATTGGAGCGGACCCCAACCTCCACGGACCAGTCACAGATAGCAGGCAGGCCGGTCACAGACAGCAGGCAGGCCGGATGTGCCCATGGGCCACCCCTTACCCAGGTCTGTGCTAATTGGTCCTTGGAAGCTTGTCAAGGAAGATCAAAGTTTGTGCATTTATCTTCCTTTTCCCGAAAGACTGTTGTCAGATTTGTTATCATTTGTTTGAGAGTTATTACAATTCACAATGAAAATAATTGCAGGCCATTAAAATAAAAGAGGTTTTGGGGATGATGTTTGAAGTGACTCGAGACAGTGAGTAAACAAGACGGTTCCTTTATTTCAGCTCTTTCGGAAGTGACAATCAGCTGGAACGCGTCTCAGCTGTTTCAGGGAGAAAGCGCTCCTTTTATACAGTTTTGGTTCCCGCCTAAACCGAGCTGTCAGCGCCTCAACCAATCAGGCGCGACCTCTTATTTACATAATTTCCCTGGTTACAACTATTTACAGAGGATTCAACACCCCTCCCTCTCTAGAAAAAAAACCAGTTTAGTCAGAAAGCCACGTGATATAGTCCTCCAATCGGCGCGGTCTCTGTATAGTCCTTTCTGACCTGCGCAGTACAGTTGAGGTTTCGCCGTCGGCAGAAGAGGAGGTCGGTTCGTTGGTACCTCCTCTGGTTTCTAAGGGCCGAGGCTGAGCCCCGGCCCCCAGAGTCGAGCTGGCTGGCACATCACCGACCTCTGCTGACGAAGATGGCCCTGCGGTGCTGGTTGAACAGCTTCGTTGTGGTGAGTCCAAATTTAAATCTATTACAGTTGGTAGTGCGTCGTTTACATGTGGGGAAAAACAACCGGTCTTAGCATTTTGAGTAGACTCAGTTTCTGGGCACCTCCTTAAATGATCGATGTGCCTAGTCCATAGTCGCCCATCGTTTAACCTTATTACATAAGTTTTAGGTGCTTTTTGTTGCACCACAGTTCCCCTTAGCCAATCCATCAAAGTTTCTTGCAAAAATACATTGCCCCAAAAACATATGTCTTTCAGCGTTTTCAGACATAAAATTATTTGTACAATACATAGGGTGTAACCTATCTAGGGTTGACCTGAGTTTTGTCCCCATGAGGATTTCTGCAGGACTTCTGTGGGTTGTTGCATTTGGAGTTATATGCTTGGCCAATAGGAATTTATCTAAATGAGCTTGCACCTCTCCAGGGCCAGCCCTACGTAAGGCCTCCTTGGCTTCACGAATGTACCTCTCTACCAGTCCGTTTCCCCATGGCGAGTAAGGTAATATGAGGGCGTGCCTGACCCCTATCTGGTCTAGAAATAGTTCAAATTCTCTGGCTGTCAATTGGGGCCCATTATCAGATACCAATATGTCTGGACAGCCATGGGTGGTAAAAAGATGGCGCAAAGCTTTTATAGTTGCACATGTGGTGATATTATGCATTACAATTATTTCGACCCACTTAGAATAAGCATCTACTACAATTAAGAAATACTGTGAGCCAATGGGGCCTGCGAAATCAATGTGTATTCTGGACCATGGCCCCTTGGGTTGCTCCCAATCCATGGGTGTAGTTTTGGGGTTTTTTGGCCTTGACTCTTGACAGGGGTCACACTTGGCCACCCACCCTTCAATCTCGGCATCTAGTCCCGGCCACCAGAAATGGCCCCTTGCTAACCCTTTCATCCTTACAATGCCTGGATGTCCCACATGCAACATATTCAAAACCTTAGTCTTCAGACTGTCAGGGATTATGACCCTGTCACCCCCATAATAGACATCCTTTAACATAAGACAGCTCAAATCTCTTACTTTTAAATTCAGACAGGTCTTTTCCATCAGGTTCATTACTCCACCCTCTTAATACACAATTAATTACTTTTATGAGTATCGGGTCTTGTTTAGTATGTTCAGCCACTTCCTTGGCAGTTGTCAGGGGGTTATCTTCTAACTCTATAAGCAATACATCAGCGGAAGGGGCAGGGTCCTCTACTATTTCTGGAATGGGGCACCTGCTAAGGCCATCCGCATGGTTTATGGTTGTACCTCTCCTATGCGTTAATTCATATTGGTAACCTGATAAGAATATAGCCCACCTAATTAACCTTGGTGACATAAAGGGCGGAGTTGGTTTGTCTGGGGCAAGAAGACCTAACAAGGGTTTGTGATCGGTAACCAGCTCGAACTTCCTCCCAAAAAGGTAATTGTGGAACTTTTTAACCCCAGCCACCAATGCTAAAGCCTCTTTGTCCAGCTGACTATAGTTTCTTTCTGTGCTGGACAAGGTTCTTGAAAAGAATGCTATAGGGGCCTCTGTGTTGTTAGGCAGCACATGAGCCAGGACACTGCCCACCCCATAGGGGGAAGCATCACACGTAAGACGTAGGGGAAGCAATGTACTATACTGTACCACTACACTTTTGGAAGTTAACAGATTATTTATTCGTGAGAAAGCTTCACTTTCAATTCTCCCCCATGTCCAAGGAACTTCTTTCTGAAGCAGCCAGTGTAGAGGTTCTGCTGCTGTGGCCTTCTGTCTCAAAAAAACAGAGTAAAAATTTAGAAGGCCTAAAAACGCCTGCAATTCTGCCTTGCTCTTGGGCTCGGGGGCTTCCTTGATTGCCTTGACCTTTTCAATAGTGGGATGGATGCCTTCGCCATCTATTCTATATCCCAAAAACTCGACACTACTTGTTCCCCACACACATTTCTCTGTCAATAACCTCTCCATCAGACTTTGGAAAATTCCCAGGGCTACACTTATGCCAAATTGTAACCGGGTGCATCTGAAAGCCCCTCTATGGGTAACGATGGTTTGTGCTAGGGAGGTAGGTCCATCGACAGGCAGTTGCTGGTAAACCTGAGCCAGGTCGATCTTTGCGAACACTTTCCCTTCCCCCAGGGAGTGAAGCAGCTGTTGTACGACTGGTATGGGGTATGGATGATGTTGTAATGCTTTATTTAGGGTGGATTTATAGTCGGCGCAGACTCGTAAGGAGCCATCTGGCTTGAGAGGAGTGACTATGGGTGTTTCCCCAAGGAGCTTGGTCCACTGGGACCAGAATGCCCTGATGGATAAGTTTATCTAATTGAATATCCAATTTAGGAAGTAGTGGCAGGGGAACTCTCCTTGGTTTGAGGCGGACAGGGGGCACCTTAGGGTCAAGAGAAAATGAGATTGGTGGGCCTTTATAGGACCCCAAAGTTGAGCTGAAAACCTCTGGGAATTCCTTTAAGAAGTCTGGGATAAGGTTGTTTGTTATTTTGCAAATGCCAGAGATTTCTATTCCTAGGGGAGCCATCCACTCTAAGTCCAAAAGGGAGTGCCTAGGTCCCAATACCACTATTAATGGAAGATTAATTTTAACATGTTTAAAAACAATTGGTACACTTAGTTTTCCCATTACTGGAATTGACCCACCTTGAAAATCCTTAATAATTAAATCTGTAGCTATTAAATCAGTTTTGACAATATGTGGCATATACAGTTTGACCTTTTCCCAAGGCATTATACTATACCGAGAACCAGTGTCCAGTTCCATCTGGCACGGGTGCGAATTTAGAAGTAATGAAATAGTGATTTTGGCTTTGTTGGCCGTTACCGTGTTATTGATAGAAATGTGCCGGTTACCTCTTGAGTAGTCGCGGTTAAAGTTGGAGTGATTCTTTCGGCCAAAAGACCTAAATCCTCTGTTGTCGCGCTGTTGGGGCTGCTGGTTTTGAAATCTTGGTGGCCGTTGTGTGGAGAACGTTTCTTCCAGCATGGGGGCTCTGCAGGCTTTGGCGATGTGGCCATGGCGGCCGCAGCGGTGGCAATTGGCATCCCGAAAAGGGCAGCGTTGGTGCGGATGGTTCCCCCGGCAGCCCGAGCACGGAAGTGTTGAGCAAGGTTGCCTCAGGGAGCGCGAGTGGTCTTGCTGGAGTAAGAAACAGTCGTCTTTGGAGGGTGTAGATGGACCCAAGTTGCTCGGAGACTCGGCGCGGCGAGTAGGCGAATTGATGTGAGCAACGACTTCTTGCTTGTCGTTTTGTTTTAGCTCTTTTGCAGCGGCTTCGGCGACTTCAGCAGTCTGGGCTAACTTGATGACCGTTTGCAGTGAAGGTTCCTCTTCGGTGAGGAGCTTGTTTCTGACGGTAGAATTTCTCATCCCGAAGATGAGGGCATCTATTAGGCGTGCTTCCGGGTTGTGAAAACGGCATTTTGACAGCACCGTTCGTAGGCGCGTAGCATATTGAATGATGCTCTCCGACTCTAGTTGTCCCATTCGCGAGAACTGGTGTCTGAATACGATCGCCGGCTTCGTGGGTTTGAAATGTGCAGACAGTTTTGCCTTCAATGAGTCCCAGGCGATGGAGTTGGCCGGTACCGGGTCTGTCAGAGTAATCTCACTGATTTCTTTGACTATGTCACAAAGGTGTTGGATGAAGGTGGTGCCGTGGATATTGCCTACCTGGACTTCAGCAAAGCCTTTGATACGGTTCCACATAAAGAGCTGATAGATAAATTAGTGAAGATTGGACTTAATCCCTGGATAGTTGAATGGATTTGCAGCTGGCTGAAGCGTAGACATCAGAGAGTTATTATTAATGGCGAGTATTCTGAGCAGAGTCAGGTTACAAGCGGTGTGCCACAAGGATCTGTTCTGGGTCCTATTCTTTTTAATATATTTGTGAGTGACATAGGGGAAGGTTTGGTAGGGAAGGTTTGCCTATTTGCCGATGACTCTAAAGTGTGCAATAGGGTTGATATTCCTGGAGGCGTCTGTAATATGGTAAATGATTTAGCTTTACTAGATAAATGGTCAAAGCAATGGAAACTGCAGTTTAATGTTTCCAAATGTAAAATAATGCACTTGGGGAAAAGGAATCCTCAATCTGAGTATTGTATTGGCAGTTCAGTGTTGGCAAATACTTCAAAAGAAAAGGATTTAGGGGTAGTGATTTCTGACAGTCTCAAAATGGGTGAACAGTGCAGTCAGGCGGTAGGGAAAGCAAGTAGGATGCTTGGCTGCATAGCTAGAGGTATAACAAGCAGGAAGAGGGAGATTTTGATCCCACTATATAGAATGCTGGTGAGACCACATTTGGAATACTGTGTTCAGTTCTGGAGACCTCACCTACAAAAAGATATTGACAAAATTGAACGGGTCCAAAGACGGGCTACAAGAATGGTGGAAGGTCTTAAGCATAAAACGTATCAGGAAAGACTTAATGAACTCAATCTGTATAGTCTGGAGGACAGAAGGAAAAGGGGGGACATGATCGAAACATTTAAATATATTAAAGGGTTAAATAAGGTCCAGGAGGGAAGTGTTTTTAATAGGAAAGTGAACACAAGAACAAGGGGACACAATCTGAAGTTAGTTGGGGGAAAGATCAAAAACAACATGAGAAAATATTATTTTACTGAAAGAGTAGTAGATCCTTGGAACAAACTTCCAGCAGATGTGGTAGATAAATCCACAGTAACTGAATTTAAACATGCCTGGGATAAACATATATCCATCCTAAGATAAAATACAGAAAATAGTATAAGGGCAGACTAGATGGACCATGAGGTCTTTTTCTGCCGTCAGACTTCTATGTTTCTATGTTTCTATGTCAATGTCTGGGTGAGATCGAACATCTCCGAGCCGCAGTAGTTCAAGAAGATCGCTCTTTTCCGATCGTTGTCGGTTTCCCTCATGCCAGCAGCCTCGAGGAATATTTCAAATTTCGCGAGGTAGGCGTCCCATGTAGACTTCTCCGGGTCGAAGAACTCCGGAGCTCTCCCGACAGGCAGGGAATCCATAGCGGCAAGCGAAGGCTCTTTCTTCCGTCGTCGCCAGGTGAAGTGACTCGAGACAGCGAGTAAACAAGACGGTTCCTTTATTTCAGCTCTTTCGGAAGTGACAATCAGCTGGAACGCATCTCAGCTGTTTCAGGGAGAAAGCGCTCCTTTTATACAGTTTTGGTTCCCGCCTAAACCGAGCTGTCAGCGCCTCAACCAATCAGGCGCGACCTCTTATTTACATAATTTCCCTGGTTACAACTATTTACAGAGGATTCAACAATGTTCATGCCATATTATTTAATCAGGAAGCCTAGGTCAGAACACAAACTACTGTCAGTCAGCCAAAGCTAGGCCTGCAGTTTGTTTGTTTTTTTGTTTTGTCAAGTACGTATTTGTAATATTTGATAGGATTGGATTGGATTGGATTTGTATGCCACCCCTCTCCATAGACTTGGGGTGGCTAACAGCATATGACAATCCAATATAAACAGTTAAAAACCCTTATTGTAAAACCAAACATTCATACAGACATACCATGCATAAAATTGTAAAGGCCTAGGGGGAAAGAGTATCTCAATTCCCCCATGCCTGGTGGCAGAGGTGGGTTTTAAGCAGCTTACGAAAGTCAAGGAGGGTGGGGGCAATTCTAATCTCTGGGGGAGTTGGTTTCAGAGGGCCAGGGCCGCCACAGAGAAGGCTCTTCCCCTGGGTCCCGCCAAGCGACATTGTTTAGTTGACGGGACCCGGAGAAGACCCACTCTGTGGGACCTAACTGGTCGCTGGGATATACATAGATATAACATTGTTTATATGTATAAGATGGGTACTGATAATTGGACATAGACAGTAGACACGCTGGTGCACTTATGCACACCCCTTACTGACCTCTTAGGAATTGGACAGGGTCAACAGTGGGCAGTCTAAGAGTAAAGTTTTGAGGGTTTGGTGACGAAACCAGAGTCAGGTAGTGAGTTCCAGGCATTGAACACTCTGTTGCTAAAGTCATATTTTCTACAGTCAAGTTGGGGGCGGTTCACTTTGTGCATGTATCTGTTGTGTGCTTGTGTATTGTTGTTGTTGAAGCTAAAGTAATCATTAACAGGTAGGATATTGTAGCAGATAATTTTATGAGCTATGCTTAGGTTGTGCTGAAGGTGATGTAGTTCTAAGCTTTCTAATCCCAGGATTTCAAGTCTGATTGAGTAAGGTATTCTGTTGCAGGTAGAGGAGTGGATGGCTCTTCTAGTAAAGTATCTCTGGACACTTTCTAGTGTATTTATAACAATTTCTAATGTATTTATAACCACTTCATTCTAATCTCTGAGCTGCTATGGCCCTTCCTATTGCTATTGCTAACAATTCAGCAAAACTTCTCAAAACCTTACTCTAAATCTCTGTGAATGCAGGGCAAAAAAGATCACCGAAACATCTCTTGTAGCAGGAGCAGTCAAGGAAAAGGTTTTTCAACTGTCATCTTTGGCATTAATGGATTTAAAGCCAGTTTTCCGCTCTCCAATACAAGGGTAACACAAATACCACACAGGCCAGTCTGACTTAAGCAAAGTTATGCCAGGAGAGCAATTTTGGCACTAAGCCCTTATTTACTCTCATCCCAAAGTATCTTGTTCATCCCTGCAGGCTTCCGTGTTGCAGATTAAAGGGTGTGTGGATTTACATTCCTTGACTCAGATTCTGAGTTGCCTCCATTGCACTCCCACTGTTTCAACTTGTCAGCTTAACAACAGCATAAATCTGGCTCACACATTTGGGTATGTTCTTTAATTAGTACATTGATTAAAAGCTAAACTGTGCAAACAGGATGAGAAAGATTCTGTGGGATGAAGTTCGGATTTTTTTTTAAAAAAAACCAACAACAACAGATTTGTCTTCTTCCTTCAAATTGGAACAGAAAGAGCCACATTGTAGAGTTTTGGCAATTGCATCAGGAAATCAGCTAGCAGAATGTACGGAGGCCTTTTTGATAGAAACTTACCAGGCTGTTCATATCTCGAACCCAGAATAATCCAATATTATTAAGAATAATAGGATTGTTGTTGAACCTTTTGCGACGGTGATTAAGAAGCAGCGTTATTTATTCCATCCCTTGGAAACAGGTAAATAAAAAGCCCATTCAAGTCAGCAGCTCCCATAACATAAAGTACTGCCATCCTAAACCTAGGCATTAAAAAGTCGATCCTTACTAAAGTGTGAGAAAGGAAGGAAACAAGCAAAGCAGAGAAATCTTAAAACTATGTGACGGTTCCTCATAAAGGGTGCTTGCTTTGTGTTCTGCCTGACTGGGCTCAGACAATGTGTAACAGTCCAAGGAAAAGAAATCAAACACACACGTGCTCTGCTAATCAGCAAACTTGTATTAGATAAACAAAAAAGGGTTACTCAAAAACAGTTCTTAGTGTCTGAAAACAATGAGAGTGCAAGGCTTACTTCAGCCGCATACAAAAACACAGCAAAAAACAAAGACAACCTGGAATGAGCAAAGACGTTTCAGGAGTCCTTTTGAATCTTTAGAGCAAACAGCAAGTCTCAGAGTTTTCACCTCCCACTTGTCTGAAAAAGCTGGGTTGAAAACTTCAACGGCACGGAACAGAAACTTCAGAGCAGGAATCACAAAATAACACAGATGAACAGCCACAGTTTGCCTTGGGCTTTGTTCCCTTTTATCCCTTTAGCCCTCATTAAGGGAACCACACCCAGCCCTCAGTATAAGAACCACACCCAGCCCAGGTGCTCCTATAATGACTTATAATACTCCTTAAAGCGATCCCTTCTTTGCATAGCTCTTCAGCTACGCAGATCGATATATTGATCTGCAGAAGAACCCAGGGACGAAAGACTGTCTGAGGGACAGCATGCCAAATCCCCTGGGCTGTCTGCCGAATCCTGCGTACCAGTGGCCTCGTCCACCTGGCTGTCTGCCACGTCTTTCTGGCTGTCTGCCACATCTTCCTGGCTGTCTGCCACATCTCCCTGGCTGTCAGCCAGGCTTTCGCATTCACTTTGTGCCGCGTGTCTCCCATCTGTGGGAGCAACGGCTGGCCCAGGCCCAAACACAACACTTTGGATCCGACACTGACCATGCATTGGCCCCAGAAATGGCCTGTTTTCCAAATTCTGGTGGGCCCATTAGATTTGTGTCTCACCCTCCCAAGATAGATAGATATATATATAGATAGATAGATAGATAGATAGATGATAGACAGATAGATAGATAGATAGATAGATAGATAGATAGATAGATAGATAGATGGAAAGATAGATACCGGAATTCTGAAGGAAGGGACTTCAACGGGGGGGCAGGGGAAGCTGTTTTCATCCTTCCCAGGCATTAAATTATGGGTGTGGGCATTCACGCATGCACAATAGCACACACACACTCTTTTGACACACAAGGGAAAAAGGTCCGCCATCACTGCTCTATGCCGTAGTGTACTATTTAATCTTTCTTTGTCATGTCATTTAATTTTCTTTCTAATGTGATTATTTTCCAAATCTAATATGACATTAAGATTGCTTTCTATCCTGTGTGACATCCATTCATGAAATATATTATCCGTTATGGAATTAAGCCATCCTTCTGGGTGTGTGAATGAACTGTAGGCTAGGCCAATTCCATATATAAAAAGTTCTTTAAAAAAAAAAAGTTAGAATAAACTTTATTATCGCCTTGAATCTACACTAATCGATATACATTCAGATAAAATTCATACAGCTCTCAGAGGGTCACAGCTTCCAATAGAATAGAATAGAATAGAATAGAATAGAATATTGGCCAAGTGTGATTGGATACACAAGGAATTTGTCTTGGTGCATATGCTCTCAGTGTACATAAAAGAAAAAGATACATTTGTCAATAATCATGTTTTTATTTTATTTTATTTTATTTTTTATTTTTTTATTTATTTTTTTATTTATTTATTTATTTATTTATTTATTTGTCCAATACACAAAACATATGGAAGAGACTAGACATGAAGTAATATATATAAAGATAATATGTAAAAATAGAGGAGAAGATATATGAAAGGAAGAAAATATATATGATATATGAGATAAAGGAAAGACACTTGGACAGGGGACGAAAGGCACACTAGTGCACTTATGTACGCCCCTTACTGACCTCTTAGGAGCCTGGTGAGGTCAATCGTGGATAGTCTAAGGGAGAAATGTTGGGGGTTAGGGATTGACACTATTGAGTCCGGTAATGAGTTCCATGCTTCGACAACTCGATTGTTAAAGTCATATTTTTTACAGTCAAGTTTGGAGCAGTTAATATTAAGTTTGAATCTGTTGCGTGCTCTTGTGTTGTTGTGGTTGAAGTTGAAGTAGTCATTGACCGGTAGGACGTTGCAGCATATGATCTTGTGGGCAATACTTAAATCGTGTTTTAGGCGCCGTAGTTCTAAGCTTTCTAGACCCAGGATTGTTAGTCTATTTTCGTAGGGTATTCTGTTTCGAGTGGAGGAGTGAAGGGCTCTTCTGGTGAAATATCTTTGGACGTTTTCAAGGGTGTTGATGTCCGAGATGTGGTATGGGTTCCAGACAGGTAAGCTGTATTCGAGGATGGGTCTGGCAAAAGTATTGTAGGCTCTTGTGAGTAGTGTGAGATTGCCGGAAGCAGTGTGAGATTGCTTAATGATTGTCATAGGGATCAGATAAGTAACAAAGAAACAACCAATATTAATAAAATTCTTAGGATAAAAGCAACAAGTTACAGTCATACAGTCCTGAATGGGAGGAAAAATCAAAGCACTGATCGCTCTCTACCCTTTTGTATTTTAAGTGGTGGTGGAAAATTTTTGAAATTAAAATTGCCTGTTGCTTGAATAAAACGCAGCAGTATACCAGCCTTGCCATCAACTGATGGAATCACATTAACATGGAAGAAAGCAAATCTGGACCATCTGTTGCTGAATAGCTGAATCAAAGTCTGGCTTAGTGGCATATGAAGGAGACGCCCAGTTCAGACTGCAGAACAGGGATGATATTTCAAATGACATCTGGATGCTTTTTATCAATGATATAAACAGAAATTCTGGGGGAATAACAAACTGTTAATCACAAGTACTTTAAATATATTGACAGACATAAAATTATAAAATTATAGCAAGTTTCCAGCCAGAATGGATTTGTGTGGTATGTGTGTGCCTTTCTTATATCCCACCTCCTCAGTCTATTTTTTCTCTTTCTCGTATCTATCATCTATCAATCATCTCTTTCTCTCTTTCTCTCTCACTCAGACACTCTCTCTCCCCCATCTATCTTCTATCCTCTATCTGTCTTCCTGCCTGCCTGCCTCTCTGTCTGTCTGCTTGCCTGCCTGCCTGTCTTCTTTCTATCTATCTGTCTGTCTGTCTGTCTGTCTGTCTGTCTATCAACTATCTATCTATCTATCTATTTATCTATCTATCTATCTATCTATCTATCTATCTATCTATCTATCTATCTATCTATCTATCTATCTATCTATCTATCTATCTATCTATCTATCTATCAACTATCTATCAACTATCTATCAATTGTCTATCTATCTGTCTGTCTGTCTGTCTATCTATCTATCTATCTATCTATCTATCTATCTATCTATCTATCTATCTATCTATCTATCAACTATCTATCTATCATCTATCTATCTATCTATCTATCTATCTATCAACTATCTATCTATCTATCTATCTATCTATCTATCTATCTATCTATCTATCTATCTATTTATCTATCTATCTATCTATCTATCTATCTATCAACTATCTATCAACTATCTATCAATTGTCTATCTATCTGTCTGTCTGTCTGTCTATCTATCTATCTATCTATCTATCTATCTATCTATCTATCTATCATCTATCTATCTATCTATCTATCTATCTATCTATCTATCTATCTATCTATCTATCTATCTATCTATCAACTATCTATCAACTATCTATCAATTGTCTATCTATCTGTCTGTCTGTCTATCTATCTATCTATCTATCTATCTATCTATCTATCTATCTATCTATTTATCTATCTATCTATCTATCTATCTATCTATCTATCTATCAACTATCTATCAACTATCTATCAATTGTCTATCTATCTGTCTGTCTGTCTGTCTATCTATCTATCTATCTATCTATCTATCTATCTATCTATCTATCTATCTATCATCTATCTATCTATCTATCTATCTATCTATCTATCTATCAACTATCTATCTATCTATCTATCTATCTATCTATCTATCTACCTACCTACCTACCTATCATCTATCTATCTATCTATCTATCTATCTATCTATCTATCTATCATCTATCTATCTATCTATCTATCTATCCATCCATCTATCTATCTACTATCTATCTATCAACTATCTATCTACTTCAGCTTCAACCACAACAATACAAGAGCACATAACAGATTCAAGCTCAATATTAACCACTCCAGAATTGACTAAAAAATATGGCTTTAGTAATAGAGTTGTTGAAGCGTTGAACTTATTACCGGACTCCCTAGTATCATCCCCTAACCCCCAACATTTTACCCGTAGACTGTCCATGGTTGACCTCTCCAGATTCCTAAGAGGTCAGTAAGGGGCGTGCATAAGTGCACTACAGTGCTTTCTGACCCCTGTCCTATTGTCTCTCCTATATCCCATATATCTTCTCTTTTATCCCTATATCTTTCTTCTATTCTCTCATTGATTTATTTTATTCCTATATTCTCTCTTCTATTCTTTCCCTAATTCTATTTCCTCGAAGGTGTCCTCTATTACCTTCATTGTGTATTGGACAAAATAAATAAATAAAATAAAATAAATAAATTTTGTTTCAACTTCTTCCAGTGCAAATTGGGTGTTCTGGGGTGGAGGTCCATTTTTGCTACTCCACTGCATTCCCCACCCCTCCAGGCAGTAGCCCACCCCTGATTATCTACTATATAAAGTGTATGTAAACACACGCACACACAGCTCTTCTAAAAGTATACACATTCAACCTCATTTACTGTGATAGGAAAAACATACCCAAAGCCCAGAAGGGAAAAAAGAATTTTTTTTTTTTGCTACCGGTACTGATAGATAGATAGATAGATAGATAGATAGATAGATAGATAGATAGATAGATAGATTAGATAGATAGATAGATAGATAGATAGATTAGATAGATTAGATAGATCGATAGATAGATTAGATAGGTAGATAGATAGATAGATAGGTTAGATAGATAGATAGATAGATAGATAGATAGATAGATAGATTAGATAGATAGATAGATAGATAGATAGATAGATTAGATAGATAGATAGATAGATAGATAGATTAGATAGATAGATAGATAGATTAGACAGATAGATAGATAGATAGATAGATAGATAGATAGATTAGATAGATAGATAGATAGATAGATAGATAGATTAGATAGATAGATAGATTAGATAGATAGATAGATAGATAGATTAGATAGATAGAAAGATAGATAGATAGATAGATAGATAGATAGATAGAAAGAAAGATAGATAGATAGATAGATAGATAAGATAGATAGATAGATAGATAGATAGATAGATAGATAGATAGTTAGATAGATAGATAGATAGAAGACAGGCAGGCAAGCAAGCAGGCAGGCAGGCAGGCAGGCAGGCAGGAAGACAGATAGATGATAGAAGATAGATGGGGGAGAGAGAGTGTCTGAGTGAGAGAGAAAGAGAGAAAGAGATGATTGATAGATGATAGATACGAGAAAGAGAAAAAATAGACCGTACCCGTAGGAGACCACCACTGTCCTCAACCAACTCTGGTAATGATAGATTCTGAGGAGGATGAGCCAGGAGCATCTTGGTAAACTGGGCTAGTGGTTTTGTCAGCTAAGGCAAAGAGTGAGACTGAGGGAGAAATAGACCTGGGTGAACCTGAAAGACCACCAGAGGTGGAAGATATGCCAATGACCCTACTCTGACTTGGAGGAGGAGATGGAGGAGGAGGAGCAGGAGGAGGAGGACGACGACATCAGTAATTTGTTAACTGTAGGGCAGTGAGGCCGAACCGATGG